>NC_092872.1:111570392-111873422 GCF_028372415.1 Notamacropus eugenii | reverse complement strand
TCTCCACTCTCCATAAATCTGATAAATGCTCTATTCCTTGCTCCCTTAATTTGTTTATAGAATCAATCTTTATACCTAGATCATGTATGCATTTCAACTTTATTCTTGTGTATGGTGTCAGGCGTTGGTCTATGCCCAGTTTCTGCCACCTTGTTGTCCAGTTTCCCCAGAAATTTTTGTCAAACAGAGAGTTCTTATCCCAGAAACTGGGATCCTTGTGTTCATCAAATAGTATGTTGCTATATTCATTGACTACTGTGTCTTGAGTACCTAGCATATTCCACTGGTCTACCCCTGTATTTCTTAGCCCTGCAATCAACTCTTAAAGGAGAAGTTAAGTGAATTACAGGAAGAAATAGACAGCCAAACTATACCAGTGGAGGAACTCAACTGTCTTCTCTCAGAATTTGATAAACCCAACCAAAACTAAACTAAAAAGGAGCTAAGAGGAAAATAGAGTATTAGAAAAGTTAAATATTACAGGACTTTGGAGAATACTGAATGAGAACTGAAAGGAATATGCCATTTTCTCAATAGAAATGGCACCTGCACAAAAAATGGCCATTCATTACAGCAAAAAACCTCAAGATCAAATGTAAAAAGGCAGAAATATTAAATGTATTCAATACAATAATGCGATAAAAAAACATAATACAATAAAAATTTAATTCAACAAAAGGTGGTGGAAAGATAGAGTAAAAAATAATTGGAAAATAATCTAACCCTACAGAGCAAGTGTGTCAAAGAACAAATCATGACAACAGTCAATAATTTCATTAAATAGATTGAGAACAATAAGAAAAGATATCAAAACTTATGGGATGCAGTCAAAGAAAGCAGTACTTAGGGGAAAATTTATTTCTTTAAATTTTTACATCAACAAAATGGAAAGAAGAAATGAATGAACTGATCATTCAGCTAAAATAACTAGAAAAAGATCCCCAAATTTGAAATCCTGAGAATCAAAAATGAGATTAATAGGATTGAATATAAATAAGAAAAAAAATTTGAGCTAATGAATAAATCTAGGAGCTGGTTTTATGAAAACCTCAAAAAGAGAGATAAATCATTGCTTAATATGATAAAAAAGAAAGAAGAAAGCCAAATATCCAGTTTCAAAAATGAAAAGCTTGAAATTACCATCAATAAAGAAGAAATTAAAGCAATCATTAGGAAATATTTTGACGAATTATATGCCAAAATTTGGCAATCTGAGTGAAATAGATGGATATTCAGAAAATACAAGTTACCATTATTAACAAATCAGGAAATAGAATGCCTAAATATTCCTATCTTAGAAAAAGAAATTGAATAAACCATTAATGAACTCCCTAAGAAAAAAACCCCAGGACCAGATGGGTTCATGAGTGAATTCTACCAAACATTTAAAGAACCATTTTTTCCAATACTATAGAAACTGTCTGAAAAAACTAGGTGAAGAAAGAATTTTGCCAAATTCCTTTTATGACACAAATATCGTGCTGATACCTAAAGTAGGAAGAGCTAAAACAGAAAAAGAAAATTATAGAGTAATTTCTGCAGTGAATGGTGGTGTAAAAATTCTGAACAACATATTAGCAAGGAGATACTATATCCCAAAGATTATACACTATGGCCAGGTTGGATTTATACCAGGAATGCAGGGTTGGTTCAAAATTAAGAAAAGTATCACTATAATTGACCATGTCAGTAAGAGAACCAACAGGAATTATGTGATTATCTCAATAGATGCTGTAAAAGCTTTTGACAAAACACAGCACTCATTCCTATTAAAATATTAGAGAGCATAGGAATAAAGGGTGCAGTCCTTAAAATGATAATCAATATCTATCTAAGATCCTCAGTTAACATTATCTGTAATGGGGATAAGCTAGAAGCCTTCACAATAAAATCAGAAGCAAAGATGACCATTATCACTACTATTATTTAATATAGTACTAGAAATGTTAGCTATAGCAGTAAGAGAAGAATAAAAAATATAAGGAATTAGAATAGGCAATGAGGAAATAAAACTATCGATCTTTGCAGATGATGTGATAGTATATTTACAGACTCCTGGAGAATCACCTAAAAAATCACTTGAAATAATTAACAACTTCATCAGAGTTGCAGGATGTAAGGTGAACCCACATAAATCACCATTTCTTCATATGACCAAAAATATTCAGCAGCAAGAAACAGAAAGAAATGACATTTAAAATAAATGTATACAATATAAAATACTTGGGAGTCTGCATGTCAAAACAAATCCAGGAACTATATGACACAATAACAGAACAGTTTTCACACAAATAAAATCCATTCCAAACAACTGGAAAAATATTTATTGCTCATGGGTAGGCCAAGCCAATATAATAAACATGACAATTCTGCCCAAACTAATTGACTTATTCAGTGCCATATCAATCACACTACCAACAAATTATTTTATAGAGCTAGAAAAATAAGTAGGCAGGCTCAGTTTGGGTCCACAATTCAGAAGCTTGTGCACTGCTCCAGCATCAAGCTACCATGGGGAAAAAATGGAGCCATTCACCAGCATCTTCGGAGTATTGCAGCTTGTGGTGTTGTGGATGTAAGGCTCAAATACCAGAGGAGATGGAGGATGAAGAAGATTATCAAGAAAAAACTCAAGGAAAAATAACACAACTCACCATGGAAAGGTTTCCAGAGACTTATCATCACAGGAAACCTACCATATTAGACTGGACACAGGATGATGTGAGGAACCGGCTCTGCTTTATTGGGATGGACTATCATGCTAATCACGTTCACCTTGAAGCCTGGCTCCTACTGAAGCATACCAAGAGAGTAATGAAGAAATTAGTCTTCAGAAATCCCAAGGAAAAGAAGGTTTTCCTCAGGGAGATAAAAAAACTCAAAAGATATGAGGCAGAACTGGAAAGAAACAATGTAAAAAGAGTTCTGTTGAGGACAGGAATAAGAGAGAAGCCCCTGTATTAGAACTATTCCCTATGATGGATTCTTAAAACATCATGTGCCCCAACAGTATTTTAATAAACCATGTCTCTGACTGAAAAAAAAAAGAAAAAGAAAAATAACATAATTCATCTGGAAGAACTAAAGGTCAAGATTTTCAAGGGAATTAATAAAAAAAAATACAAGGAAGGTGTCCTAGCAATACCAGATCTGAAACCATATTATAAAGCAGTAATCATCAAAATTATCTGGTACTGGCGAAGAAAAGGAGTGGTGGATCAGTGGATTAGATTTGGTACACAAGACACAGTAGTCAATGACCATAGTTATCTTCTGTTTGATAACCCCAAAGACCTCAGCTTTTGGGATAAGACCTCATTATATGACAAAAGCTACTGGGAAAACTGGAAAACAATAGGGCACAAACTAGGTATAGATCATTATTTCACAGAGTGTACCAAGATTAGGTTAAAATGGGTGCATGCTTTAGACATATAGAGTGACACCATTAGCAAATTAGAAAGAAATGAATAGTTTATTGAATAGTTTATCTATCAGATCTAGGGGAAGGGGAAGAATCCATGACCAAACAAGAAATAGAGAGTATTACAAATTATAAAATACATAATTTTGATTATATCAAATTAAAAAGATTTTATATAAACAAAATCAATGATACCAAGACTAGGAGGAAAGCAGAATGCTGGGAAACAATCTTTACAGCAAGTGTCTTTGATAAAGATCTCATTTCTGGAATACATAAAGAACTGTGTCAAATTTACAAGAAAATAAACCATTCCTCAATTGAAAAATGGTCAAAGAATATTAACAGGTAGTTCTCAGAAGAAGAAATCAATGCTATCTATAGGCATTTCTAAGTACAGGTAGTTCTAAATTACTTTTGATTAGAGAAATGCAAATTAAAACAATTCTGAGATACTACCTCATATTTATCAGATAGAGTAACATGACAAAAAAGGAAAATAATAAATGTTGGATAGGATGCAGTAAAATTGGGACCCTGATGCACTGTTGGTGGAGCTGTGAACTGATCGAACCACTTTGGAGAGCAATTTGGAAGTATGCCTAAAGGTCAACCCAGCTGCTGAATTAAACAAAGCTTTATTCAACAATACTACTACTACTACTACTACTACTACTACTACTACTACTACTACTACTACTACTACTACTACTACTACTAGGTCTTTATTCCAAAGAGTTCATAAAAAGGAGAAGGACATACATGTGCAAAAGGATTTATAAAAGCCCTCTTTGTGGTGGCAAAATATTGGAAACTGAGGGGATCCCCATCAGTTGCAGAATGGCTGAACAAACTGTGGTATATGAAAGTAATGGAATATTTTATTATTATAAAATAATAAGAAATGATGAGCAGGCAGATTTCAGAAAATCCAGAACGACTTGTACAAAATTATGCCAAGGGAAATGAGCAGAACCAGGAAGACATTGTACACAATATCAGCAATGTTGTGTGATATTCCACTATGAATGACTCAGCTCTTCCCAGCAACACAATGATCCAAGACAAGTACAAAAGCCTCAGCAAAGAAAATGCTATCCATATCCAGATAAAGAACTGATGGACTTTGAATGCAGATTGAAGTATTTTTTTTTACTTTATTCTTTCTTATGATTTTACCTGTTTTGATCTGTTTTTCTTCTATAACTGTGACTAATATGGAAATATTTTTATGTGTATAAATTCTATCAAACCACCTACTATTTTTGGAGTAATGGAGGGGAAGGTAAGAGGGACAAAAATTTGGAACTCAAAGTCTTGTAAAAATGAATGCTAAAATTTTTCTTGATATGTAGTTGGGAAAAAAATATTATGATCTTAGGCAAAAAAAGGAATGACCCCAATTTTTTGAGTTTTGGTGACTAAAAGAATAATGGTGCCTTCAACAGAGATAGGGAAATTAAGAGGAGTTATGGAGTCAGGGGGAAGATGATGAATTTGACTTTTGATATTTTACCTTTCAGTTGCTAATGGGACATGTAGGTAGTGATGTATAACTGGCATTTGGAAGTGCCGTGGTACTGGATATCAAGAGAGATGAAGACTGGGTATGTGGATTTTGGAGTACATGGACCTCTTGTAAGTAATGGCAAGAAAAAAGAATGGTATATTCATATTTGTGTGTGACTGAGGTGCAGTAATGGTTTAGGCCATGAGGTCTACAGTTTGGAAGAGGTTAATAAACTTGAAAGCATCCATCAACATGTACACTGATGTCCCAGAGCCTAAGCTTATGAACTGAACTAGAGTTAAAGATCGTGAGTACTAAACTCCTTGAGAAAGGAGAAGGAATCATATGTGGCTCTTCTTATCTATGCTTCCCTCCTTAGTGGTCTCATTTGCTCCTGTGAATTTGATTTTCTCTTCTCTGATTATTCCCAAGCATAATCTCTAGAACTCCAGCCTTCTATCACCAAATGCAAATTCCTGCTGGACATTATCACTTTGATGTTTCTTCAGCATCTGAAAGGTTAACATGTCCAAAATGAAACATTATCTCTTATTCCATTCCCCTCCCCACCAAAATACACACACACACACACACACACACACACACACACACACAAATATCCACCCCCCACAAGCCTACAGCCGCAGTCTCATCAAACTTTCCTGTTTCTGATCCAAATATCTCATGAAATACTGTTGCTTCTTACTTTTAGTTACTGGATGATGCTAATTTTGCCACCTCTTTTATATACCCCAGGGGAGAATGTGTAAATTGTCTTTTCATTCAGCTACATTTTTTTAAAATTTCTTCTTTTTCATTTACAGCAAAACTGTGCATGTGGAGGTGTTACTCTTTCTTGTGTATTAATTTGTGTCATGGGACAAAGATCACATATTGGGTAGCAGAAGTTAAATTAAATGTCATAGATGGTTTTAAAAGTTCTGCTTAGCTCCTTCTTCCTCCTTTTATGTTGCTCTGCTACTTTTTCTGGTGAGGTAGAAAGGGGGCTACATAAGAAAGAGAGCTATTTTGTGTACTTTTTTGTGGCATGAATTGCTTGTACCTCAAACCAATGTTGTCTGGTGAATGACTTCCTGGTAATTAGCCTCTCTGTACTTAGTCTAGTGTTCAGATAAGTACTTAAATGAATTTTTTTTAGCCTAATAGGGCCTACATCCTGTAGACACATCCTTTAATAAGGTACTAGAATAAAACTTTTGAGGATAGATAGCTAGATAAAGCAGGCTTTAAGCATGTTCTACATTATTAGCATTTTGCTACCAATAAGCACTCTCAGGATCTTACTTTCGAATGCAGGAAGATACATAATAGGGAGTTGGAAAGGAGCAGCAGGAGGACAGGCAGGTGATTTGAATACAAGATGAGAACAGTATGAAGGACAAATGTGAGATGTTAAATGTGAGCTATTAATTGATATAATGTTCAAGGCTGTTTGATTCTTTCTAGATTTCCTCTCCCTTGTTTCATATCTAATAGTGGCTATAAAACTTTCTGAGTGATCTTAGTGTTTCTAGATCTAGGTTTCAACATTATCTCCATTTGAATTTTCCCTCTGAAGCATTGTAATTTTTTCTTAGTGCTTTCTATTTTTACAATCTCAGCTCAGCGCCTATTGGCTGATATCAGGTTTTCATGGTCAGTCAATAAGCATTTATTAAATGTCCAAGTTTTGGAAAGTGGAAAGATTATTGGATTAAAGATTCAGAGCCAGAGGGGACCTAAGAGGCCATCAAATCTAATCTCATTTTACCGTCAAGGAAACCAAAGCTCAGAGTGGTTGTGACTTGCCTTGGGTCACATAATGAGTGTCTAGCACTTCAACCATTATGTTTTACTTTCCTTACAATTTTTTCTGGTATCCTTATTATTCATTTCAACCCAAACTTGAGAGATAAAAATGTCGGGCTTCTGCACAGTTGCATTATGAGCTCATCTTTGATGTGGAGACTATTCCCTGTTTTCAAATAGGTAGTATTTGGGGAAAGTCAAAGACTACATAACTGATTCTCCAGGTCAGAGCTATACTCAGCTGCAAGGATGTGTTTGTGGTCTCAAAGATGGTGCTTTTATCAAAGTTGCAGTACCTATGTCTTGTTACTATTCTCAACTAAAACCCTTCAGATTATTATTTTTTTTCAGCTTCACTACATCCATTCTCAGCTTTAACCAATTCATTCTACTAAATTTGATTCCTCTTAAATATCTGGTGGGGGTGGGGTGGGGATGACCTCAAATCAGTATCCATCAAGTAAAAAGATATCCACAGTTTTGTTGTATAATGATTTATGGTACCTCTGCTGGAATCCTTCCCCTTTTTATGTTCTCTAGCAGGTATTATTAGAGAGCTTTATTCTTGATATTACTTTCCAGTCCCTCCACATTGAGATTTGAAAAAAGCAGTACTCTAAAGAGATGTAATGAATGATACAAGCAATAATGAGCCCTGGAGAGCTTCTGTTTGTCCT
This sequence comes from Notamacropus eugenii, assembly GCF_028372415.1. NCBI lineage: Eukaryota > Metazoa > Chordata > Mammalia > Diprotodontia > Macropodidae > Notamacropus > Notamacropus eugenii. The sequence goes on along the minus strand of NC_092872.1, from coordinate 111,866,002 downwards.
TTCTTTGGAAGCTCTCATGTTCAGAGTTAGCCGTTTTGGAAGGTTATGGATCACAAGAGGTCACTAACAAGAAAAAATACTGAGAATAACTAGCAGGGCCAGATAGAATTTCTAGTAAAGTAATCCCTAGAGTTTAGCTAATTCCCACAAGGTCATCTCTTGTTTCCTCACATATGGAAGGGGCACTGTGCCAAACAATGAGCTAACATTTCACACAGAATTCTGTAAATTCATTAAATTTGAGCAGATTTAACGTTAGTGAGGTTAAACTATTCATTATCCTGCATGCAGGGTCTTTGTAAGCTCCTCGGATTTCTACAAAAGCACTGTTGAGATCATGACCAAGTTATTTCTGTCGCATTGCTCATTTCCATTCTTCAGTGTTGATGCTCCACTCATACCTATAATTTCTCCAAGTGATTAAGACCACATGTTGCTACTTGTGGAATTAACATTTCCTTCTCTGATGTGTCGTTTCTCGAATTATAATGGCCTCATCTTATTAATGATCATTTACCACTGCAGTAAGAATTTGGCATCACTTAGTCCTTCCTGAATTTTCTGATCTTTGGTGCAGCGTCTCATCTGATTAATTGCTAATTGTGACTGTATTTTCATCTCTGAATGCAGAAGTGAGTATTTTCTTTCCTTCTTGGTTGACTTTTTGCCAAGGACTTTTTATTTCCAACTAGCTGACCATATTAGTTATCCCTATTTTCCTCAACTCTTTCTCTTTATCCTCTAGGGCACAAAGCTCTCACTTAAAAACTGGTAATATTTTTTTCTTATTGATTGATTTGAGGAAGGTAATATTCCATTTGGTACAGAGTATTCAGCTTCAATTTAGGAAGACCTAGTTTTATTCATTAACTATGACTGTGGACAACTCACTTAAGCTCACCAAACTTCAGTTTTCCATCTATAAAATGGGGATAAAGAAACTGAAGATTTATTGTATGGGCTAAAGGAAAGAATACATTTAAAGCTCTACAGGAAATTTAAATCATGAGGTCAAGAGCTGTGATTCCTTTGATGTAGAGGACTTCCTCTACCATCACCACTTGTCTGTACCTTGTATGCAACTTTTATTCTTAGATAATTGCCTAGACCACTAAGAAGTTAATTGATTTGTGTCAGAGGCAAGATTTGAAACCAGTCTTTCCTGGCTCCAAGTTCAGCTCTCTAGTCAAAATGACATCTTACCTCTGTATAAATGTTAGTTATTATCACTGATTCTGAGAACATTAAGACTAAGTTATTTTTCAGGGATAGACTATAGTGGCTGATGGTGCATTAATACTCATAGATATTTCAGTAGCACCCTACTTTGACTCTGAGGGGAAAAGAAAATAGCTTTCTTATGGCTCTTTTGCCTCATCACCAGGGGTATGAAATATTATATGTTGTTAGGTACACAGGAGTCATGCTGTAATTTGAAGGATTACCTACCCCTTTTTGGACCTCTAGATGGAACTCCTAGCTACTATGGTGTTTCTATTCAGTAGGAAGGATGTCTACAGCTGTGTGGCAAAAGTGCTGTGGAAGTTCCCTCTTTCTATGACTCTCAGATCATCTATCCTTCAGCTTCCACAGTGACAATTTGCTATCTAGGAAGCAGAAATTACTGTTTATTTACCCAATCAAAGATCCAAGATTCTATTTTTGGTAATCCTCTCTTTTCCCCTGATTTTGTAATTTTTCCTGAGCTTTAGGTACATGCTTTTGACATAATAGGGTTGACTTTCCTTAGTGTTGGACATAGTTGCATGAAATACTTTTATTTTTGGCTTTTCATTGCTATAAAATAAGCAAAACATAATATCAATTAAGCAATGTATACCAAAACTGCTAGTGAGGGGCTATATGTCCCACACCTTTCAAAAGCTAGGTAATTCCCATATGGAATATAAACAGTTTTAAAACCTGGAGTCCTAGAAAATGTATAGATTGTGTTTGTTTAATTTGCCAGTTATTCCCCTGGGATTGGACAAAGAGTGCATGCAATAACAGCCAATTGCCACTCCATGATAGACTCATTCTACCAATATTGCCAATCTTTAGCTGAAGACCCAGGAACTCTGAGAAAAATCTGGACCTGGGGTCTCACCTTCTCTTCCATATTGACATAAACTTGGGAGAAGACAAAAGCTACCACTTCTAGTACTTTTATTGGCTCCAGGTGGCCTGTGGTTGGCAAGTATCTTTGACATCTTCTCACTCCATCCTTCATAAAGTAAGGTGAGTGGACTTAAGGGCTGGAACCTATCTGCTGTTGCCATGCTGTAAATGGCAGCCTTGATCACTGTACCTCTCTGCTGCTGTCATTTCCTGTGACAAGCTTCTCCTACTCTTCCTTCCTAAAATCAAAGTCCTACTGCTCCTCCTTATGGAGTGAGATGGATGCTACACTTGCTGTATATACTGAGACATGTTATGTAGGAATTTTACTTTTTTCAAAAATAATCCACTCAATCCCAATTGTCTATAGGGTTTTTTTTTTTGAGTTATGCAGATCCAAGTAACAACATTCAGAATATGTGTTCTAGATGGTATTGGATCTTTAAATCAGTTCAATTCAGCAAATTTTTATTATATGCCTGTTATGTGCCAGGAACTCTGCTAAATGTTGAGGATACAGAAATAAGAAACAAGAAGTCCTTTCTCTCAAGGAACTTATAGTCTATTGGGAATCACTGGGTGACTCTGTATACCTAAGAAATTACAAAATGCAACTTCCTTTTATTAATGATCATTTGCTACTTTTCACTTCAGAAAGATGGTACAAGTCTAATATTTGTGACAATTTATTGTCAACAGAATGAAATTATTAAGGGAACAATGGAAAGGTAGGGAAAAATGAGGACATGGTAGGGATGCATCTGACATAGATAGATATGAGGCAGTTGAGAATGAGAACCAAGGAAGGTGGTTTAACCTAGGCAGCCTATAGCTCTCAGCAATTCTGAATGGAATCAGTGGGCAGTAGCCTTTATAGTAGCACTGTATCCTTTATAGGAGCAATAGTAAATTTGATTATTAATCCCTAGGAAAGAGGTAGGGGAAAGAAAGATGACATGCGGGTGAAGTGGAAGGGAAGTAGATGATGAGTCATTGGTCTTATCTGATCAATAAAGTAATGATTGGTGGTGTCCTGGAGTGTGGCTGGTAATAGAGGGTTGAAGCATTTTTGGGGATTTCATCCTCAGCCAAGTTATCTCTATGATAGGGTGTAATGGTAATGTGAATGGGAAAATCTTTCCCATTCATTAATAAGCCCATGCGACCTGCTCAGATTACATGGAAGCTGAAGTCACATGTGGTAGGAGCAGCTTGCTGAAGAGGTGGGTGGAACAGGATGAGTGGTGCAGAGTTGGGAGGAAGTTGGTTAGCCTTGTCCAATCTGGGAAGGACACAGACAGGCAAGCAGGCACAGCTTAGGTCCTAGCAGGGGATGGGGATGCTTTGGAATGGCTTTGCCCCTGCAATGATAACCTGTATTGACTTATTGGTTGCTATGATGGATTTTACTTTCTGATTCTGGGATTTGGCTTTTTGGTGTTTAATGGAGCATCTGTTATACTTTGAGACTGAGAACTACTCCAGCATATTTATAGTTGCCACCAGTGCCATGAATATTGCCTTGGCAATAGGGTTCACTCCATTGTTAAGTAACCCCATGGTTAGGAAAGGGTCAGGAAGGTTGGATTAGTGGCCAGTGTGAAGAGGATGATGCAACAAGAGGTCATGTGATGAATGTCTGATCCTACCTATTGGTTAAGGTAGTTGATGGTGGAGTCCTGGGTCTTATTCAGTCCTTAGCTAATCAACTAATTTTTCAGCAGTTATTACTGAAGGGGCGAGGCTTAACTTTTTGTCTGGCTTTTTCCTTGAAATGTATCTAGTAGCTCCTTTTTAGGTGACATTTTACATCTGAAGCCAATGAAAAGAATAGCACCTACTGTTAATTGTTGATGTTTTTTGAGCATTTTCTATCAAGCTCAATATACAGTTTGCAAGTGTCAGACATTCTCATGCTCTTTCTGTATTCAAACCTGCAGAGATTTTTAAGTAAAAAGACTTGTACCTCTGCTGTGGAGTCTTACAGTGTTTTGCTTGGTCCTCAGTGTATTAAGCTCCAGCTATAGGAATTCTCTGCTTTTGAGGGGGTCAAGTCATCGACTGGTAGGGAAATCAAGTAAAAGTTTTACCTCAGAGGTTGTGCTCTTAATGAATTTTTTAATTGGGGTCCCCTCCACTCCCTTCCTTTTATCTTATCTTATTTCACTGGAAGGAGCTGTGTAGTGTTGGCATTAAGAACTCTCTAAAAGACAAAGCAATTGATTATTCTTATCATCAAAGAACATACTCACACTGGAGTGTAGTAATAGACATTGTTCAAAAATAGCTCTATTGCTACTTTCCTATTCTCAAGGCCAAATTTCTTGAAGCTCTCTTTGACTGTACAATACAGAAGGAGAACAAAACATAATGTAAGAGAGGAAAAATGAAAAACAAAAGGGAAAATGATCTCATACGAAATCATCACTTTCTATTCATGATGCTTGTGGAAGGAAATCTTCTAAATGCACAGTACTATGTTCTTTAGTGCCTTCACTATAGGGAATGTTCATTTAGTCAGATGACTTCTCATTAGGAGTACCCAGTTCTTTTCAAGCATTAGTTGACAGAGTGCTGGACTTGGAGTCAGGAATAGGTAGGTTCAAATCCTGCCCATGACACAGTAACAGTGTGACCATAGAACAAGTCACTAATGCCTCGAAAACTTTGTCAACTATAAAGTAGGAATAATGATACCTATAGCACCTACCTCACAAGATTTTTGAGGGACTCAAATATAATAATGTACTTAAAATGCTGTGCAGAGTTTTTTGTTGAGTTGTTTTGGTCGTGTCTGACTCTCTGTGACCCAATTTGGGGTTTTCTTGGCAAAGATACTAAAGTGGTTCACCATTTTCTTCTCCAGCTCATTATATAGATGAAGAAACAGACAAACAGGATTAAGTGACTTGCCCAGGTCCCACACCTAGTAAGTGTTTGAATTTGGATTTGAACTCAGGTCCTTCTGACTCCATTGCACCACCTAGCTGCCCTTGCAAATTGTAAAGAAGTATAAAAATGCTCATTGTCATTGTTTGTTATTGCTGCTGCTACTGCAGCTACTGCTGCTGTTAATCAGTCAATAAATATTTATTTATTGCCTACTTTGTGTCAGGCACTTTGATAAATATTGGGAATACAAAGAAAGGCAAGAACAATTCTTGCCCTCAAGGAGCTCACATCACAGTCTAATTGGGAAGACAATATGCAAACAACTATGTGTAAACAAGATGAATGCAGGATAAAATGAAGATAATCTTAAAGGGAAAGCACTAAGATTAATGAGGGGTAGGAAATAATTCTTGTAGGCAGTAGGATTTCAGCTGAGATTTGAAGTAGGAAATGAATATGAGGAGGGAGAGAATTCCAGGGACGAAAAGCAGTCAATGAAACTGTTCAGAGCTGTGAGATTGTATTGATAAACAAAAGGAGCCATTGTCACTGGATCCCAGAGAAAGCATTGTTATTGGGTTAAGTATTTACTCATGATTTGGGTCAGCTACTACATCTTTGTAGTATGTTCTCACTGAGGATATTAATTTCTGTTAATGTAATAAAGAGCAGTACCTCTTTGGTAAGTAAATGGAAGGATACTTTTTTGAAAAATAAAATTATGTTTTGTTGCATAGAATTATGGAATTTTTAGAGTTGCAATGTACCTTAGAGATTGACTAATTTAAAGTCTAACAATTAGAATTTGAAACAATATTGTTTGCTTGACATTAACTGAAATCCCATATTCAAATTAAAACACCAGCCATCTATTTTTAGCAAGATTTAGAGTATCAATGCAATGAGTAAAAAGATTACCAGTTTTATAAGTAATAATAGATAAATCAGACTATTGTATTTGTAAACTGAATATTCACTTGTATAAGAGTTTATTAAACATCCACTATGTTCAGTGAATATTGCTAGATTTAGGGGAAGATAAAAAGATACATAAGAGGCGACTTTTAGTTTAAAACGCATTAGGGGAGATAAGAATACCAATCAAATAACAGTAATGCAAAATAGAATAGCATTAGTACAGGAAGATGTACTACTGAAGATCATAAGGAGCGTTCAGTTCTAGAGGATAAGAAAGCTTCATTGAGGAGGAATTAGGTAAGAGGAAATGTGAGTGTATATGGGACAAGTGATATGGATGAGGCAGCAAGATGGTACAGGGGATAGAATGGGATTTGGAGTCAAGAATACCTGAGTCAAAATTTTGCTTCAGACACTGGAGCAAGTCACTAAGAAGTTCTCAGAGCTTCAATGTCCTCATCTGTAAAATTAGGGGGTTGGACTCAATGGCCTTTAAGGTCTCTGATCCTGTTTTCCTTTTTGGAAAGGAAAATTGAGGAAAATGGTCTACGGCAATGAGTGCCTAACTTCTGAGACACAACAGAAAAAACAACAACAACAATATTTTTGAAGGAGAAAAATACTAGAAGGCAAAAATCATAATGTATGGGCAAAGATCTAGTAATCAAAGACCAGAAGAATAGCTAAGACAATTCTGCCAAAATGGACTTGGAAAACAAACAGGTGAGACAAAACAAGGAGCAATTGCAAAGTGCATTAAAAGACCTATGTGGGCATATCTTTACCACCCAGCCTTGAATTTGATTATCTATTTTGGCTCTGACCCTCCCGTCTATACTTCTCTTTGAACCCTGAAGACATGACTTAGCAACTTCCTCAGTCTGAAACTTCCCTTGATGCCTGGGAACATCATCATATCCTAGAACAAAGAAAGGCATAGGTTAGCCTTGCTCCATTTCTTTACAACCGCCTTCCCCCATCTCCTTCTCTCTTCCCTTCCTCACCTCAGCTCATTTTTTACATGTTGTTTTCCTGCATTAGAATGTAAATTTCTGGAGAGCAACTGCTGTACTTTTAAAAACTGCATTCAAATACCTAACAGTGAGTTCAGTGCCCTAGACTACCTTGCATTCTTCCATCTATACGTTTTTCTGAGTTCATTCTTTCTTGTTAATTGTGCACATTCAGAAATTCCTTGCACTGTTTTATCATGTTTAATCACAACTAGATTATTTTTTACATATAAAGTCATACAAAATACATTTCCCTATTTGCCATGTTAAAAAAAAGCAAGAAAAATAAAGAGAAAAAGTAGTTTTCAATCTTGCACTCTGAGGTCATCAGTTCTCTGTTTGGAGGTAAATAGCTTTTTTCATTGTGATGCCTTTGGAATTGTGAATCATTGCATTATTCAGAGTTACTAAGTCTTTCAGAGTTGATCTCTGTTACTGTGTAGTTTGTTCTTCTGGTTCTACTCCTTTCACTTTCATATCAGTTTATATAAGTCTTTCCAGGTTTTCCTAAAATCACACCCTTTATCATTCTTTTTTAAAAAAATTATTTATTTTTAGTTTTCAAGGTTCACTTCCCCAAGATTTTGAGTTCCAAATTTTCTCCCCATCTCTCCCCTCCACACATCCCAAGACAGCAGGCATTCTAATTACCCTTTTCCCCAGTCTGCCCTCCCTTTTATCACACCTCTCCCTTCTTTTATCTCCATTCCCTTTATTTTCTTGTAGGCCAAGACAGATTTCTATGCCCCATTGCTTGTATACCTTAAATCCAAATTACATGTAAAAACAATTCTTAACATCCGTTTTTAAAAATTTGAGTTCTAACTTCTCTCCCTTCCTCCCTCCCCATCCATCCCCACTGAGAAGGCAAGTAATTCAACATAGGTTATACATGTGTAGTTATGCAAAACACTTCTATAACAGTCATGTTGTGAAAGATTAACTATATTTCCCACCATACTGTGCTGCCCCCTATTTATTCTGTTCTCTCTTTTCACCCTATCCCTCCTCAAAAGTGTTTTCTTCTAATTACCCCTTCCTCCCATTTTTCCTCCCTTCTATCACTCCCCTATCCCCCTTCATCCCCTTCCCTACTACTTTCCTGTAGTGTTAGATTTTCATACCAGATTGAGCATTTATGTCATTATCTCCTTAAGCCAAATGTGATGAGAGTAAGGTTCACTCTTTCTCTCTCACCTCCTTCCTCTTTCCCTCCACTGAAAAACTTTTTCTTGCTTCTTTTATGTGAGAGATAATTTGTCCCATTCAATTTATCCCTTTCTCTCCCTGATATCATCCCTTCCTATTCAACTTACCCTGTGCCTTTTTTTCTATCTATCTATCTATCTATCTATCTATCTATCTATCTATCTATCTATCTATCTAATCCCTCCAACTACCCTAATACTGAGAAAAGTCTCAAGAGTTGCAAATATGATCTTCCCGTGGAGGAATGTAAACAGTTCAACTTTAGTAAGTCTTTTGTGATTTTCCTTTCCTGTGTTCCTTTTCATGCTTCTCTTTATTCTTGTGTTTGAAAGTCAAATTTTCTATCTGGTTTTTTTCATCAAGAATGTTTTGAAGTCCTCTATTTCATTGAAGTTCCATTTCCCCCCCAAAGTATTATACTCAGTTTTGCTGGGAGGTGATTCTTGGTTTTAATCCTAACTCCACTGACCTCTGGAATATCATATTCCAACCCTTCTGATCCCTTAATGTAAAAGCTGCTAAAGCTTGTGTTATTCTGATTGTGTTTCCACAATACTCAAATTGTTTCTTTCTGACTGTTTCCAATATTTTATCCTTCACCTGGGAGCTCTGGAATTTTGCTAAAATATTCCTAGGAATTTTTGGAATTTCTTTCAGGAGGTGATTGGTGGAATCTTTCAATATCTATTTACCATCTGGTAAATTTTTTTTTACCCTCTGGTTCTAGAATATCAGGGCACTTTTCCTTGATAATTTCTTGAAAGATGATATCTAGGCTCTTTTTTTGATCATGGCTTTCAGGTAGTCCAATAATTTTAAAATTGTTTCTCCTGGATCTATTTTCCAGGTCAGTTGTTTTTCCAATAAGATATTTCACATTGTTTCCTTTTTTTCATTCCTTTGGTCTTCCACCTTGTCCATTCTAATCTTTAAGGAATTATTTTCTTCAGTGAGCTTTTGGAACTCCTTTTCCATCAGGCCAGTTCTCCTTTTTAAGGTATTCTTTTCCTCACTGGCTTTTTGGATCTCTTTTGTCATCTGGGTTGGTCTATTTTCAAAAATTTTTTTGAGTATTTTTTTGGGTCTTCTTCAGTATGCAGTTGACTTGTTTTTCATGACTTTCTTGCATCACTCTCATTTCTCTTCCCAATTTCTGCCCCACCCCTCTTACTTGATTTTCAAAATTCTTTTTGAGCTCTTTCATGGCCTGAGACCAATTCATTTTTTCTTGGAGGCTTTAGATGTAGGAGCTTTGACTTTGTTGTTTTCTTCTGTTTATATATTTTGGTTTTCCTTGTCACCAAACTAAGATTCTATTGTCTGATTCTTTTTCTTTTTTTTGCTCATTTCCCCAGCCATTTACTTGACTTTTGAGCTCTTTGTTAAGGTAATTCTCTGCTTCTTGTAGGGGTGTGATGGTGTACTGTCAGTTGCTTGATCCCCCCACAATCTGTGTGCCTAGAGCTCCAGAAACACCTGATTCTGCTTCTCCTGCTCCTGCTGCTGCTGCTACCATGGGCTCTTCCACCCCCTCCACTGTCCTGGGACTGGGGCTGGACCACTCTATTCTCTCACACAGGTCCTACTGGTTTTTTCACTGACCTTCCATTTTGTCCTTGATGTTTTGGGGTTATGAAATTTGGAAACCTCCACAGGTGCCAGAGATTCAGTCACCCCCCAAGGCCTGCTCAGGTCCTATCTGTGCCAGCTTGGCCTATGCTAGACTGCACTCACCTTCCAGAACAGTGTGATAGACACTTCCTGTCGACCTTCCAGGCTGTCGCAGGCTGGAGATTTGCTTCACTCCGTCATTCTGTGGATTCTACAGCTCCAGAATTTGTTTAGAGTCACTTTTTATAAGTATTTGGCTGGGTTTGGGGGGAGAGCTCTAGCAAGTCCTTGCTGTTAGTCTGCCATCTTGACTCTACCTCCCCAACCACATTATAATGAAATCAATTGCAATTCATTTTTAGAAACTACAAAGCACCTTTCTCACAGCAGTCTTGTCAGTAAGTATTATAATCATCGTTTTCAGATAAGAAATGGAGAATCAGAAAGATTATATAACTTCTTGACTTACTGAAGATTTAGGAAGCCCAGGATCACGTAGCTGCTTTGAAAGGACTAGAACTCAGTCTCCTAATTCTAATATGAGTGCTCTTATCACTACCATTTATTACAAGTTTCCTAGTGAGGAAGTAATGTACCTTCCATCTTTCTGGTAGCCCCCTAATCACTTAGAATAGTGTCATGGTAGGAATTCAGAACACAGATATTGAATGAAGGCAAAGGATGTTTTTATTGGAAATATTAATGACTCAGTTACATATGTGTTGTCTCTTCCACTACAATGTGAACTCTTTGAGAGCAAGGATTGTCTTACTGTTCTATTTGTATCCTCAGTGGTTGGCATATTGTTTCGCATGTGGTAAGCACTTAATAAGTGCTTTATTCAGTCAGTCATTCAAAATTTTCAAAGGGCTCTCGAGTAATATTATTAGCTTCTCATCACCACATCTTTGATGAAGTAAAGGTAAGCACTATTATACCAATTTTGCATGTGAGGGTTGTTATTTGCTCAATGTCACAGATACTTTGTGATCTAGCTTAGATGAAAATTCTGGGCCTCTGACTCTTTTCTACTGTATCACGCTACTTTTCTAAGCCAAGTACTTTCCATCTTTAACAAGAATATATTTACAATCCACATGTCCATGAAGAATGTGATTTTACCTCCTTAAAAGTATAATGGAGTCAGAATCATCAGCCAAACACTCTTTTTGTGTTTAATCAAAGATAATCTATCAGTTATTTTCCACATGGAATTGTGTTCCTTTGTTTATGAAAAAAAGCAGCTCACCGAATAACAGGTTTTCTTTTAAGTAATTTTTCAAGATGCTCAGGTTAATAGTATTATCATGGCTTCAATCATAGTATCATAATGGTCAGTTCCCCAGCACTTACTATCTCTCTCCTATCTTCACTCTGCTCACTAAGTACTCTCCTTCAGAGGTGGAAACCCAGAGGAGAGTTTAGCTGAGTCATGATTCAGAGGTGTGCTAGGCAAAATTACTTCATTTGTAATAGCAATTTAAATGGAAAGATCATTCCCATTTCCCATAATAGGCCCATGTGACTTGCTTAAATAACTTGGAAGCCTAAGTCTCATGTGGTGGGAGGATACTGCTGAATGGGTGGAACAGGAAGGGTGGAGCAGAACTGGGGAGGAGGTTAGGGAGAGTGGAGGAGAGAGGAAGCAGACCAGCAGACATAGCAAGGCTCCTGAGTGTTTGCTTGTGGGAAGGCCTGGGAATACATTTGTCCCCAGCAATGCTAATGTGTATTGGCTTCTTGGCAACTATGGTGGATTTGTCTTTCTGGTTCTGGAATTTGACTTCCTGGTGTCTGAATAAATGTTTTTCTTCTGCCTTTTATATGGAAGTCTTTTACGCTTTGTGACTGAGGATGATGCCAGCATATTGATAGCCATCCTCAGTGCTGTGAATATTGCCTGGACAATACATCACTCTGTACTGGTATATGCTGTGAAAATGTATGTGGGTAGGGGAGGCACTAACAATAAAACTAGTGTACCCAGGTATATGCCAGTGTTCTTGCAAGAGAAAGAAACTCCATAGAAAGACCACCAGTCACCCTCAGCTAAAAATGTCAGCTTCCCCATTGACTCTCAAACTACTCCTATGGTGCATTGTTATATTTCTTTTTTGTTGTTATTGTTTATTACTTTTTTAGAAAAAACAAAAAGTTTAAAAGATACACAAGGTTCACATAGTAAATTATCAATGATTAGTTTTTTTTACACCTTAATATTGACATAAAAGTTACACATTACCCCAGTATCATGTGGAGCATGAACAGAATGTCCACAACACTCACTCAAACACAACAGAAGATGTAATGAGTATCCAATTTTAAATGATAGAGCACTGCCTCTTTCAAAATGCAAGGCAAAAAATATCTGAATCCAAGAAATTTTAATTATATACTCTGTTGCTACATATATATTTATAATGCTTGCCTCTTATTCAGGAGCCAGGATAAACCAAATGCAGAGTATAATGAAAAATGATATGACTCACTTTCATTATTAGGCCACAGCAACAACAGAAAATAGCAACATTTCTTTGGTTGTTTTTTTTTTTTAATGCAGAATGACAAAATTTCTAATTTGTCTTGCATTTTTCTCTTTTACTTCTTTTCAAAATCTTTTAATCCACATTTCTGAGGTATAGGTGCTTTATGTCTCCTGGGCATTCTTCACATGCCCAGAAGATGATGCACTGGTCATTTATTCCTATAAGATTCTAGGTTGTGGTTGTATGTGGTTTGTCCTTTGCTCTTGAAGAGGACCATGATGTCAGGGATCTGATGACATGACTTGCAATTGATTTTGATTTGAGTGAAGGAGGGCTGTGCAAAGTCACCAGAATCTCTTTGTCTTTCAGAGCCATCTGATTCCAGTGACAAATCTGTGGAAGATCTTGACCCTTTTAAGCTATGATCTTTTTAGTTTCTCATTTTGAGTTGCATTGTTATATAGCTTCCACACTAAAAAATCACAAATTCACCACAACCTCTATGGTTCCATGCTCTCAAACTTCCCCAGTCCAAGCTAGTACCATCCACCACAAAGAAAACCTACATACCCCAGCATTTTGGCTATTTTTTGATATCTCTAGATATCCACCATGCAATCATAATCACCCCTGCCCCTTCCCACCATACCTGCAATGTTGGAGAATAAGAAGAAAATCTTTCCCCATCAAAAGACAATTTTCAGAATTTTGTATTCCTCTTTCAGTCCTGTGGCATTCCAATGTCTTTACATATAGGATTTTAGAATTAGAAGAGGTTTCACAGATTGTCTGTCATTGTTAATAGGTTGGGTATTTATTAAGAATCTACTATGTGCCAAGTAGTGTACTGAGTACTGAAGATACAAAGAAAGGCAAAAGACAGTCCCTTCCCTCAAGGAGTCTGTCTAATGGGGCAGGCAGTACTTGCAATAAGTGTGAAGTGATCAGAGCCTGGGCCAGGGTGGTGGCAGTGTTAGAGGAAAGAAGGAGGCATATTTAGGAAATGTGGCAAAGGTGAAATCAACAGGTCTTGCAAGAGAATTGATATGGAAGAGAGGGGAGGATGATTAATGATATCAAGGAATCTAGGATGATATCTAGGCTGTGAGCCTGAATAACTGGAGGGTGGTGTTGCTTTCTATGGTAATAAGGAAGTTTGGAAGAGGGGAAGTTTTTTTTTTTGGGGGGAAAGATAATGAATTTAGTTATGGACATGAGTTAAAATGTCTACAGGACATCTAGTTCAAGATGTCCAATAGACATTTGGAGATTTGATATTGGAGGTTAGCTGAGAGGTCAGGGATGGATAAGTAAATTTGAGAATAATCAGCATAGAGATGATAATGGAATTTATGGAAGCTGATAAGATTACCAAATGAAATAGTATAAAGGGAGAAAAGGAGACAGGACAGAGCCCCATGGAACACTTATAGTTCACTTGGATGAAGAGCCTGCAAAAGGAACTAAGAATGAGTGGTCAAAAGAGGTAGAAGAATCTAGAGAGATTCCTCTTGAGAGGTTTATGAAAGCCTAGAGTATCAAGGAAAAGCAGTTGATCAAGGTGGTCAAAAGCTTCAGAGATTTTAAGAAGAAAGAGATAAGGCTATTATATTAGATTGGACAATTAAGAGGTCAACAGTAACATTGGAGAGAGCTGGTTTGCTTGAATGATGAGGTCAGAAGCTAGATTACAGAAAAGAAGAGAATGAGAGAAAGGAAGCAGCAAAAGGAAATTCTACAAAAGAGAGGAGAGAGATACAATAGCTAATATGGATAAGTACATCAAGTGTTTTCTTTTTGTTTTATTTTTTGAGGATGAGGAAGACATGTGCAGGTTTGTAAATAGTAAGGAAGCAGCCAATATACAGAGAGGGATATTTTTTTGACTGAGAATGATAGAGGAGGTAATCTGATGGAGAAAAAGGTTGGAATGGGATCATTTGTGCTTTGTACTGGTTTGCCTTGGCAAAGAGAAATGCCATCTCATTATGTAAGACTGAGGTAAAGGAAGAGATTGTGGCAGAAAGCACCTGTGTGATGTGAATGAGGAGGAGAGAAGAGGGAGTTCTTGCTAAATTTGTCTCATTTTTTTTCAGGAAAATATGAGGCAATATTTTCAGTTAAGATGGTGGGGCATGGAGGGGAAAACGGGAAGTTTGAAGAGGGATGAAAGTGGTTGAAAGAGTGGAAATGCGAAGAGTGGGATAGTGAGTTAATCATAATAGTGAGTATTGAAGCTATGTAATATAAATTTGTATCTAACCCAGTCAGTGCAGTCTGTTTTAAAGCCCCACTTGAACATCTTAACTGAAGAATTTGCTATAGAGTTTACAAGGTAGTGTGTTCCATTGTTGGGCATCTCTAATTATTAAGAAACCCCCCCCCCCCCACACATATATATATCTGGAGAGAGAGAGAGAGAGAGAGAGAGAGAGAGAGAGAGAGAGAGAGAGAGAGAGAGAGAGAGAGAGAGAATGTTGAAAAATCTGCAATCTCCCTCATATCCTTTTCTTATTGGATCTCATTTTGCCCACAGGAGGAAATAAGAATATAGCTAATTTCTCTTCTACATGAAAGCCCTTTGGATATTTGAAGGCTGAAATCATACCCCATCCCTCAGCTGTCTTCATGCAAGTTATGGTGTTTGGTTTGTTTTTAGATTGTAAATTTATGCTGTCAAAAAATTTACTATCAGCCAGGCTCCCTTTTGGAAAAATGCAAATTTTATTTTGAGTGGCCACTTTGACACTTGACATCTGCTCTGCAAATAGGAAGAATTTATTAAAATACTATTAAAAATGCCACACCCTTCAGTCACAGAATAAAGAAGCCAAACTTTATACATCCAAATGGATTTGAGTAAAAAGGCAAAGAAACAAGAAACCTTTAGCTATATCTCCAAATTAGCACCTATTTTATCATTAAAACATCGTCCCTTAAAACCATTTTGAATTTAAAGGCTATCTTGATGGAATTTGGTGGAATCCTCCTTTATATAAAAAGTAAAAACAAAACAAAATGCTCTTTAATAAAAATTCTGTCCTTTTTGAAGCAGCAACATACATGCATGAGCGAGCGAGAGAGGGAGAGAGAGAGAGAGAGAGAGAGAGAGAGAGAGAGAGAGAGAGAGAGAGAGAGAGAGAGAGAACGAGCATGAGAACCATTTCTGAAGAACTGTGATTTTTTAATCCCCCCTTTTTTTTCTTTCTCTGATAGTATATCAAAGCCATAATGTTATACTGATTCTGCTTTTAAACATTGGAAAACTACAATAAAATTCTAAGGGTTACAAATTTCCTACTCAAAGCAAATCAACAAATTGTTATTGAATACCTACTGTGTATGTGCTCTGTATACTGCTAGAAAATGTGGAGAATACTAGAGAAGTAAAACATCTAGTTTTTACTTTTTATGAACTTGGGAAGAGAAGACAAATGCAGGTATATTTAATTCAGTTCAATTCAGTAAGCATTAAGGACTTAGTTTGTGCCAAGCACCATTTTGGGCACAAACAAACAAAAGGAACATTTGCACTCTAAGAGTTAACAGACTTTACATTTTACTGGAATGAACCAAAATATACACAAATAAGTAAATGCAGAGTAGTATGGGGGAGGTGGTATTTGAGTTGTCTTTTTCAAAAAGTTTATTATTTTTCATTTTTAACTACATCTTTTTCTTTTTAAATTTTGAATTTTATCTACTCTCCCTCTCTCCCTCCCATACCTCCCCCACCCACTTGGAATGTAAGGAATATGATAGCAATTATACATGTGAAATTGTACAAAACCTATTTCCATATTAGCCATATTGCAAAAAAATTAAAAATTAAGAAAATGAAAAAATTATACTTCAAATTGCACTCAGAGTTCATAAGATCTCTTTCTGAAAATGAATAGAATTTTTTAATCATGAATCCTTTTGAATTGTCTTTGATCATTAAGTAGTCAAGTCTTTCACGGTTGATCATTATTACAATGCTACTGTTACTGTGCACAGTGATCTCTCAGCTCTTCTCACTTCACTTTGCATTAATTCATATTAGGTTTTGCTATGTTTTTTTCTGGAACCACCCCCTTCATCATTTCTTATAGTACAACATTACTCTATCACAATCATATGCCACAGCCTGTTTAACCATTCCCCAGTTGATGATTTCTAATTCTTTGCCACCACAAAAATTAGCTGCTATAAAGAAATCTTTTTATACATATAGGTCCTTTTCCTTCTTATCTGATCTCTATGGGATATGGAAGTCATAGTAGTTTGGTTGGTTGTGGTCCTTCGTTTTCGAAGAGGACCAAAATGACATCACCATGATAAAGTGAAGTTTCAGTGTGTCTGACTGTGGCTGATCAGAACAATATGAGCTCAGATGCTCTACCACAGGTTGGGTACAGATAGTCCATGTGAATATTTGGGGTGGGTACTCCAAATTTGTGCATCCTATGTTTACTTTATGCTGTCTTAATCCTGCCTTGTTAATAGAGCACAGCACCCTTTCTGATGTGGGCATGCCATGCTGAGCAGTCCTGTGCTATTGCCTCCCATGTTGCACAGTTAAACCCAAAGTTCTTGAGAGAGACCTTGAGAGTGTCCTTGTACCTCTTCTTCTGGCCATCATATGAACCCCTGCTCATATGAGTTCTCCATAAAATAGTCTTTTTGGTAAGTGTATATTTTGCATTCGAACAATGTGGCCAGTCCATTGTAGTTGCACTCTCTGAAGCATAGTTTGAATGCTTGGTACTTCAGCTCCAGCAAGGACTTCAGTGTCTGGTACTTTATCCTTCCAGGTGATCTTCAGAATCTTCCTCAGACAGTTCAAATGGAAGTGATTCAGTTTCCTGGCATGGGTAGCTTATCCATGTTTCACAAGCATACAACAATGAGATCAGCACAATGACTCTGTAGTCCTTCAGTTTGGTAGTCAGTCCAAACCTCTTCTCTCCCAAATTTTTCTTCAGAGCCTCCAAAACACTGAGCTAGCTCTAGCAGTGCGTGCATCAACCTCATCATCAATGTGTACTGCCAAGGTAATTGAACCAATCCACGGTATTCAGAACTTCTCCATTTGTTGTAACCGATGGTTCCACGTATGGATGCTGTGGTGGTGGCTAATGGAGCACATGAGTTTTCTTGGGGTTGATTATTAGGACAACAGTAGCACAAGCAGCAGAGAACTGATTCATACTTTGTTGCATCTCAGCTTCAGGGGCTGCATTGAGTGTACAATCATCTGCAAACAGAAAATCATGCACCAACATTTCCTCCACTTTGGTCTTGGCTTGTAGCCTTTTCAAATTTAAGAACTTACCATGAGTACAGTAGTTGACTTTGATGCCATGTTCATCCTCATTGAAAGCATTTGTCAACATGGCTGAAAACATCATGTCAAAAAGCATGGGAGCAAGCACACAGTTCTGTTTCACTCCATTAGTGACTGGGAAGGCATGAGAGCATTATCCACTATTCAGAACCCAGGCAAACATACAGTCACGAAATTGATGTACAATACTGATGAACTTCTTTGGGCAGCCAAATTTTGACATAATTTTCCATAAGTCCTCAAACTAATAGTGTCAAAGGCCTTGGTCAGATCTACAAATGTTGTGTTCCTGTTCTGTTCTGGCATTTCTCTTGGAGTGGTTGGGCAGCAAACACTGTATCAGCTGTTCCTTGGCCCTTTCTGAAGGCACACTGGCTCTCAGGTATATGACCATGTTGCAGGTGAAGGATCATCCTATTAAGGAGGACTCTGGAAAGAATTTTGCCAGCAATGACTAAGAGAGAGATCCCTCTGTGATTATCACAGCACAATCTATTCCCTTTACTTTTATAGAGATGGACAATGGAGGCATTCTTGAACTCCTAGTGTATAACTTCCTCTTGCCATATAACCTGGAAAATTTCACTCAGCTTTTGTATGAGCAATGGTCCCCCTCCCTTGTAAATCTCAGCTGGAATAGAATTAGGACCAGGTGCTTTGCCACATGAAAAGAGCCTAATGGCTCTCAAAACCTCTTCTTCAGTTGGAACTTCAGCTAAGGAGGGATTGACTTCAACCTGAGGTAAACGATCAGTGGCCTCAACATTGATTGATGATGGTCTGTTGAGAACACTATGGAAGTGTTCAGCCCATCTCTCTAGGATCATGTCCTTATCACTCATCAATATGGGTCCATCAGCGCTTAGTAGTTGTGATGCACCAAAGGTTTTTGGTCCATAACTAGCTTTCAGAGAATCATAAAAGTGCTTTGGATTGTTACTATCACCACAAAACTGAATTTCATCTGCCTTCTTAAAGAGCCAGGAATCCTGCATCTCTCTATGCTTTGCTTGTACTTTGCTTTTGATGGAATTAAATGCTGCCTTCTTAGAGGTGGATGAACTATCCTGCTGGTATATCCTGTGGAGTTCTCATTTTTCGTTTAACAGCTTCTGAATTTCCCCATCATTTTCATCAAACCAGTCTTGGTGTTTGTGAGTGTTCTGGCACAGATGAGCAAATTCAGAGCTGTACATCAAATCTCTGAAAGCTGCCCACTCCTTTTCTGCTCCACTGTTGCCAACTGTGTGTTGACTCAACTTTCCCTCCAAGTTAGCAACAAACTGTTCATGCTCAGAGAAGTGCTCTAATTTGGTGACACTGATTCTTTTGGTAGTCCTTTTGTCTTGGGGGGGGGGGGCGACACTTTTGATGAATGAGAAAATTTAGCTTGGAAAGGATAAGTCTATGATCAGTCCAGGACTTTGCATCACACTTTACCTTTGTCACTCTCACATCTTCTCTGTCTCTTCTCTTTACAATTACATGGTCTATCAGATGACAATGTTTCCTGCAAGGGTGCATCCATGAAGTTTTATTGCAGTTAGGTAAATGGAAAGCAGTCCCTTGGACTCCCTGCCAAGTCTGGTAGTCTGAGCATACTTTAGCATTAAAGTCTCCTGGAATTATAAGCTTGTCCTCTCTTGACACGTTGATGATAAGGGTCTCTAGGTCTTCATAAAATTTTTCTTTGACCTCATCAGGGTTCATCATGATGGGAGCACAGGCACTGGTGATGGTGGAATAGTGTTTTCCCATGAGAGGCAATCACATTGTCATGAGACTGTTATTCACTCCTTTTGGCAGGCATACCAGATTGCTGACTAGATTAGTTCTGGTTGCAAAACCTTTGCTGCCTTCACTGTCCACCCCTTCACTGTGTCCACTCCAGAAAAATGTGTATCCAGCTCTAACTTCAGTAAGCTGGCCTTCATTTGCCAACCTTGTTTCACTCAGGGCTGCTATATGGATGTGATATCTGTTGAGTTCTCTTGAAATAAGAGCAGTATGTCTTTCAGGTCTACTGGAATTTGTGTTATCTATAAGTGTGTACATGTTCCATGTGCCAATGGTGAGTGGAATCATCTTTGCAGATGTTTTTTGTACATTTTGTACATTTATTTGTGTTTCGACCTCATGGTGGGATTCCCTGCCTGCCCCAGTAATCAGGCCAGGGTTGATACAGCAGACAATGTTTAGGGCACCTTTTATAGCCCCTTCCTCATACCAGGAGGTGAGCAGTGCAATCCTTTTAGGCTGCTCAGACACCCAGGAGGCTGCCGAGTCCCACTTGCTTCCAGTAAGAAACGATCCTATGGCCTGGGCTGCTTGTGTGTAGGGCTGTGACTGCAGCTCCCAGTGTATCTTTACTTGTTGCTTCATCACTTGCCTGTTGCCAAAGGACTTTGAGGAATAATAGTAAAATGGTATGGGTGATGTTTTTTGATTCTTGGGTAAATTGGATTTAAGTGAGGCAGAGTTGCGGGAAGTTATCAGCCTCACTCTCTCCTCCTGAGACATCATATCCATTGGCAGGACAGAGCCAAAATGGCTGGTGATGGCTCAGCTTGCAGTGGATGACCTTGGCATATTTGATGTCTAACAAAGCTTTAAGCCCTCCACATTACCTGCTTCAGCTGCCTTCATGGTTGTTGCAACAAATTGTTCTCATCCACCCATTCCTCAAGAGGATGTCTTCACATGCTTAGGGTAGATACCCTCCTAACTCACCAATGAATTTGAGACCCCTTGGTTACCCTCAACTTGATTTGGCCCTTCTGCCAAAACAGTTTACCAGGGTGTGGCCACTGTGCATTCTTGGAGCCACAGGTGAGAGTTGGATGGAACAGGTGAACACCAAAGGTGGAAGGAGCTGCAAAAAGGGCTCAGCAGCCATCACACCAAGGTACTGGTCCTCCCTGAACACACCCTACACCCCAGTCATAGTAGTATTGCTAGTTTAAAAGGTATGTACAGTTTTATAGCCCTTGTGGCATAGTTTGAAATTGTTCTCCAGAATGATTGGACCAGTTTATTAGTCCATCAATGGATCATTAGTGCATCTATTTTCCCCTCATACCTTCCAGCATATGTCATTTCTGATGGATGTGAGGTGTTACCTCAGAGTTGTTTTAATTTGCATTTCTCTAATCAAAAATGATTTAGAGCATTTTTTCATGTGACTTTAGATAGTCTTGATTTCCTCTGAAAACTTCCTATTCATATCCTTTGACCATTTATCAATTGGGAAATGGATCTTAATTTTTATATATTTGACTCAATTTCTCAATTTAATCTCTATGTATTTGAGAAAGGAGGCCTTTATCAGAAAAACTTCCTGCAAACATTTTTGATATTACTTCAGGTCCTATGGTACCTTTTAACAAAATATAGTTTCTCAAATTAATTCTTTTAATTAGGTCTGTTTTCACTTTTGCTTTGTCTGAAATAATGATTTCTATTCCTGCCTTTTTAATTTTAGCTGAAGAATATTAAATTCTGCTCCAGTCTTTTATTTTAACTCTTTATGTGTTTCTGTTTCAAGCTTATCTCTTGTCAAGAACAAACACATTGCTGGATTCTAGTTTCTAATCTATTCTGTGATCTGCTTCCATTTTATGGGTGGTTTCATCCCATTCACATTCACAGTTATGATTGCTATGTGTTTGCTTCCCTCCATCCCATTTTCTTCTGCTCCCTCTTCTCTCTTTTTATCCCTTCCCTTCTTAAAAGTCTGTTTCTATCCACTGCTTGCTTTAATTTGCCCTTCCTTTTATCATTTTTCCCCTTCCCCCTTGTCTTTTTGTTTCCCTATTGGCTAAGATAAATTTCTATACACAACTGAATTCATATCTATATCTATATATCTATTTTCCCCTTTTTGAACCAGTTCCAATGACAGTTATGTTCAAGCATTGCTCTCCACCTCCATCTCATTTTCCCCTTCACTATAACACCTCTTCTTTATATACCTCTTTTATGTGAAAAAAATTTTCCTATTCTAAATCTCCCTTCCCTTTCCTCCCAACACATTCCTTTCTCACCCCTTAATTTTTTTGGAAATCATTTCAACATAAATGCCTTACACCTATACCCTCTATGTAAACTCCATTTAAACTGCCCAAATAATGACAAAGTTCTTGGGAGTTACCTGAATCATCTTACCATATGCTAATATAAAGAGTTTAACCTTATTGAGTGCCTTATGATTTCTCTGTCATGTTTAACTTCTTATGTTTCTCTTAAATATTGTGTTTGAATGTAAAATTTTCTATTCAGGTATGTTTTCATCAGGAATGCTTGAAAGTTCTCTATTTCATTAAATAGCCATTCCACCTCCCTCCCAAGATTTTCTGTGTAGTTGATTCTTGGGTGTAATCCTAGCTGAGTTACTGCCTTTAATCTGCTGTCTTGGATCCACGCCTTTTTAATTGATTTATTGAGTTGGGTCTTGAAGGATGGTAGGGATTTCAAACGGTGCAAATGAGGAGAGAGCCTCCCAGGTAAGAGGATATTGTGAGATGCACTGACTATGAGAACTCATGTCATGTTTATGGAATAGCAAGTAGATCAGTCCTGGAATGTGTAAGGGGGATCAATACAAAACCATTCTGGAAAGACTGTAATGGGATTTAAATGTCAAAACGAGGAGAATTATTATTATTTTTTTTAATCATGCAGAGAATGTGTCTGTCGTAGAAGCAACTAAATCTTCATCAGCAGGGAACAGACATGTTCAGACCTGTGCTTTGGGAATTTGGCAACAGCTTGGAGAATGTATTGGAAAAGGATGACTGGAAGAAAATGTTCCAATTTAGAGGCTGTTGTAATACTCCATTTGAGAATCAATGAGGATCTGTGTCCTAGGCTGCACCTAAGACAGGCAAATTACATGATAGTTTAGGATTACTATTGGAACATAATGAAACATTTGTAAATCATTGACAGTTAACAAAAAGAGATTTACTTGTAGCAGGAGAAGGATTTTCAACAAGGATTAGCATTAAGGATACCTTAAGCTGATTCAGCTGAGTGAAGCTTCCTTACCTAAGTAACCCATCTTGATCCACCAGCCAAGCTTCACAGCACCAAAACTCCTAGTGGCTGCTTTTTATTTCTTGAGACAGTTATCTCAAGAATTTGAGCCTTTAGTTCATAGGGCAGCCAAGTCTCCAGGAAGCTCTCCCTATCTTTTTAGGGAAAAAGTAGTATAACTTGCAAGAGATTAGGATAGTGCTTCTATCACAACCAGTAATATAAATAATGAGAATAACAGTTGAACTAGATTATTATCTCTTAGTTCCTTTCTATCTCTATTATTTAAGTACCTGATTATGGGGTGCCAAAAATAAATTTTCTGGTGTATGTAAGGTAAATTTCAGTGTCTGTAAATAAAGTAGATTTTAGTGTATATAAAGTGAATTTTTGTTATTATTTCTTTGGGTTCAATTTCCTAGCTTCCATAGCCTTAACAAATCTTTTGTTCCCACATATTAAATATGAGTTCCCATAGTTATGGTTCAAAACATTTCCACCACACTTGTACACCATTATATAATGATAAATAATATAAACATTCACTGTGGCTGCACAGTGAGATACAAGGATTAGGTGATGTAAACTTGTGAGACTATTGCTGGTAATATCCCTTCTTTGTCTGGTGCCCTATAAAGCAGGAAGTCATGGTCAGTGAATGGGGAACATTATGGTTGAATGCACAAGGGCTGCTTGTGTCTCATCTGGCCCCCACTGAGGCTTGGGGGGAATCTTAGAGTTGAGCGTAAAAGCTAGCATGCTGTGCATGCCTCACCACCCCCATCAAGGCTTGGTGGGAATATGTGCTTGTCTCAGCTGGCCCCCATTGAGTCTTGAGGGAATTTAGGGGATGCACAAGTTGTGTCTCAATTGACTCCATCACGAGTAGTTAAACCCCTCTCTCCGACCCCTGCGAGAAGAATGATTAGGAAATGCTATAGGAGCTGGTTCTCCCACAGCACTCTGAGAAAATTAGACTAGAATAAAGTAAAATTATTAAACCCTTTTTAGTGTCTTTCTAATTAAATCAAGAGTGAACCTATGCTAGCAGCCATCCTGTGTGCTGTGTTTATCTATCTTATATCTGGGAATCCAAAGGGGTGGCTAGTAAGTTGGAATAGCCAGGGAAGAATTCATGAATTTAGTACACTAAGACCCAGGCCTTAAACTAAAGGGTTTGGATTGGTGGAAAGGGAGAATGTATTCCAGGTTTAATTATAGCAGGATAATAGCATAAACAAAGATATGGAGGTTGAAGGATCATATTGTGTGGAAGAAAAATAAGGACATCAGCTGTGTGTTTTGAGATGAGTGGTACATAAAGTTGAAGAAAAACTTTAGATACCCGACAGAGGAAGACTAGATCTGATAGGCCATGGAGCGTCATTTTGACCAGTATTAACAGATAGTGATTCTCAGAAGGAATGAGAGAAGGAAAAACTAGAGGAAGGTAAGCCTCCGGGAAGACTTTTACCTTAAAGATTTGGACCTCAATTAAAGGTGTTGAAAGCTGAATCTTGGGTACAGCTGTGGAAATGGAAAAGAGAAAAAGGTGGAACACTTGGAAGGAAGAATGAGTAGGTCTTGGTGGATGATTAGATAATGGGAGCAAGGATTTGGAGAAATCAAAGATGAGCTTATGTTTTCTAAACAGGATCTAGAAGGATGATGATGTTGACAAGTACGTACACATTGGGAAGATGCTCTTGTTTGGAAGCAAAAATGATGAGTTGTCCTTGTATTGAGTACAATGGCATGTTTAATAAAGGTCTTAGTTGGTAGGAAATGCAGGCAATATAAATATCCTCTACAGAATTTACAGAATATCCTTTACAGAAGTGATATATTCCAGATATTTTCCAGAAAATCAGTTTCTATAAAGCAAAGACCATCTTCCCAAGTAAATTTTCCATTAATGTTGGAAAAAAATTATGGAAAAAAATCCAATAGTTTGAATTTAAGACTTTCAGGTAAGGCATTTAAAGATTTTAGAAATATGATTACAACTTATTGTTGCACTTAGGGAAAACTGATTTGGGGAGGTTGGCTTTGTCTAACAGAAGAAGGTCAGTGGCAGAGGACAGTCTGACAGGCATAGCTATTCCAGGTGTGTGGGTGGTCTGTCTTCTAGAGGGAAGGTAGCATCATGGTAATGGGGACTTGGAAGTGGTTGTGTCAAGCCAAAATAGACTGGTTGAAGACTACAAGATGCCAGAATGACAATCACAGCAAGGTAGAAGTATGTCCCTTTAGGTGAAAATGCCATGGGGAAAATAATTACCTGACCCATGCTAGTTATGTCATGAGTTTGAAAGGCTTTTTCATGCTATCTGGGAATTTTTCCCTTTTTTTTTTTTTAACAAATTTTTAACAAATTCCATTTTTCTTCCTATCCTCCTGATCACATTTCTCCTTAGTTATCAGTTACTTTCCCCTTTATTAGACTATAATGTTA
Source organism: Notamacropus eugenii (assembly GCF_028372415.1). Lineage (NCBI taxonomy): Eukaryota > Metazoa > Chordata > Mammalia > Diprotodontia > Macropodidae > Notamacropus > Notamacropus eugenii. The sequence continues at coordinate 111,840,937 of NC_092872.1, read as the reverse complement.
TTCTAATAAGAATTCTAGTTATTCAAGTAAAGTTGGTTAAACAACTTTCAAGCTTCAAATACTAGTATTTTTAGAGATACATTGTAACTCAGACATACTTTACATTGAATTTCACTCCTTATTCACATTTTTAAGAATAAAATGATCAAGGCAAATAACTTATAAGCAATGATTGCAATAAAAAGTCATTTACTGTCCAATTCATAAGACTAAATTAGAGGGGCAGCATGACATGAAAGATGGAGAGCCAGCCAAAAAGAACTGAGCTGGAGTCGTTCCCGAGTTAAATTATTACTGTGTGATGCAGGACAAGTCACTTAAGCTCTCAGTATTCTAGGCAACTCTCTAAAACTATAAATTCAAAACAAGAGCTTATTTACATTGTAAAACATAAACACAGCACACAGGAAGACTATTAGCACGGGTTCACTCTTGATCTGGTCAGAAAAAAAAGACACTAAGACAACTTTGAAGGGATTGTTAATCTTACTTTATTCTAGTCTAGTCTTCTGAAAGGGTTGCTGATAATAGGAGTGTCAACTCCTCCAGCATTCCTTAATCATCCTTCTCACATGGTCCAGCAAGAAGGGACAATAACCCCTACATCTTGATGGGGTCAGTCGAGACAGGCAGAGTTTGTACATTCCCCTAAATCCCCTCAGGCTTCAATAGGGGTCAGTTAAGGCAAACACACATTCCCTCCAAGTCTTGATAGGGGCCAATCAAGGCATGAACAGCATTTGTGTATTCAACCCTAAGGGTTTCCCATTCACTGACCAGTGCCCACCTGTTTTATAGGGTAATAGCCTCACAAGTTTACATCACCTCATCTTGCAGTAGATTTTATAATTTAAGCACAAATATTTATATTATTTATCATTACATAATGTTGCATAAGCATGGTGGAGATGTTTTGAACCGTAATTATGAGAACTTATATCTAATACCTGAGAACAAGATATTGTTATGGCTATGAATCTTGGGAAACTGAACTCTAAGAAATAATAACAAAAATCCACTTTATACACACTAAAATCCACCTTACTCACGTACATTAATGTAGAAGTTTTTCATTTGGGAGTTCCTTACAACTATTAAACCATAGGTCTAGTCTCTGTCCCTTTATCTTGCATGAATAAATATCACACACACTCCAATAAAAATCAGGTGTCAGTTACGCTGCCTTATTTTTTCAATAATGTCATGTTTACACTAAAGATTTCATGTTCTTTGACCTATTTGTAATAATAATAAAATAATAATATAGTGTTCTATTTTAGAGACAATTGTAGAGCATGTGCTAAAAACTCCAAACTCCAAACTATGAGTGATGTTCCCAATTCTGTCCCCCGGACAGATCTTTTCATCTTTTAAATAGAAGAAAGGGACTGGAACCAGGAAGAGGGGTGCAGATAGAAGACACCGGGAGACTGAAGAGTATAGGAACACTAAGGAGAAAGAAAAAACTGGAAAGTAAGGAGGACTGAAGGAATAAGAGGAGAAAAGGGTCACTGGAAAAGAGAAAATTGTTTGAGAAATATCCCCACTACTATGTTTGCATTGGAGGAAAGCTACAATACCAAGCCTAGTGAAAAGACTCAGTCAATGTAGTCACCCCCTGAACTTTTAATTTATAGCAGTGACACTTTCTCTAACTTTGTTATAGCTGAAGGAAGGAGTCATGTTGATAGAAAACACTATTACAGCTCTTCCTAAAAAGAAGAAAAAGATTTTAACAAATGTCTCCCTTCTCATTCATTGTCGTTCCCTTTTCTCCCCAGACTATTCTCACTCTCAGCCCACGTAGGAAATCTGAAGATAATTTCAAATTAAATTATGATGGTTGGAAGCTTAAAACACTTAAAAAGGGAGGGAGGGGGGGAAAGGCTGTTCAGCAGTGATGGAAGGGAAGGCTGGGAGCTTGCCAAGGAGAATCTGCAAAGATGTTATCTGAGCGGCAGCTTTTGTCACTCTTCAATCTCAGGGGACCCCTAAAGAGACACCCTGCTACTGCCTAGGATGGATTACATTAACTAAAAAGGACAAAGGAAAAAAAAGTTATGAAATGAGAATTTACACCCTGGATGAAATGTTTGGGGTAGGGACAGAGAGAATGGCATAGGGAGAGAATGCCATGGAGGAACAGTGACCATTCTTTTTTCTGACTTTTTCCACCATTCCACATTGGAACAGGTATAAATCTTTTTCTCAAGGTCCTTTCCAGTCACTTCTCTTTTCCTTTCTTTTTTTCTAGGATATTTCCTCTTTCCTTCCTCTTTTCTTCCTTTATACCCTTGTTTCTCTATACTTATGGCTCCTTTTCCTTGATTTTATCTCTTATCTCTCTCAAAGAAAGTCTTAAGTGGTAATTAGGGATGTGGAGGGAAGGGACTGATTAAATGGGATGCAGGAAATTAGAGATTATTTCTTCCCCACACTTTGTTTTTGAAAAACATTATTCAGACAACTTCAGTAAGTTCTATTCCAATTAGTCCAATATTTCACACTTGAAATCTTAAAAAAAGTGATGACTTTCATATCACAGTCACTCCCTCCCCCCAATCCTACTTTTAACAAGGGAAAAAATAGTTAATTAAACTAACTGACAAAGTCATATCATTCATTGGCATATCCAAGTGTGATTCATCATCTGTCTTTAAGAACCAAGATTTGTCATTGCAATTAATCTGAGTTGAGGTGCTCTTCAGTGTTTTCATTTGCATTATTATAGTCATTGTGTCTGTTGTTCTCCTGGTTCTACTTAGTCCATGCTGCACCAGTTCATGTAGGTCTCCTCATGTATTTTTTCTGAATTCTTCATATTTATGGTTTCTTATAAAGTATCACAGTAATATTTCACTACATTAATATACAATAATTTGTTCAGCCATTTCCCAATCAGTGGGAATGCTTTCCCTCCCAAATTTTAGCTACCAAAAAAAAAAATCCTCTTGGACTATTTCTCTTTGAGCCCTTTCTTTCTTTGCCATATTTGAAATATACATATTTTGTTTTCCAAGAGAAAAGTAGGAGATATTTTCTCACTATCAGCTCCTTTATGGGTTTGAGTTGCTTTCCACAAAGAGTTTACATTCTATTAGTGCAAACAACATGACATATAAGTAAATATAAAATAAAAACAGAGAAATTACAAGGTAATTTCAGGGTGGAGGGAAATATTAGAAATTATGGGGGGAGAATAGTAAAAGTCTCATGTGTTTGATGATGCTTGAGCTGACTCTTGAAGAGAGCTACCAATTTGGGGAGGTTGAAGTGGAGATAGAATTCATTTTAGAAATGGAGGACAGCCTGTGGTAAGGCACAGAGACAGGAAATGAATGAGAGAGTGAATGAATGAACAAATAAATGAATGAATAAATGAAATATCATGTGTGAGGAGTACCAAGTGGGTCAGTTTGGCTTGTGAAAAGTAGTATGTAATAAGGCTGGAAAAGAAGGATGGAGCCAGATTTTGAAGGACTTTCAACAAATGGTGTGTATGTTATCATAGAGGCAACAGGGAGCCACTGGAGGTTTTTGAGCTGAAGGAATATCCTTTTGGCAGCAAGGTGGAGGATAGAGGTTCTGGTTTGTTTTTTAGTTGTTCAGTCATGTATAATTCTTCATGACCTATTCTCCACATCTCTCAAAATCTGTCCAAGCTCATGTTCGTTATTTCCACTATTTATCCATCTTTTTCTCTGCCATCCACTTTTCCTTTTGCCTTTAATCTTTCCCAATATCAGGGTCACAGGGTAAAGAGATCCGCTGGAAAGCTGTTGAAATAGTGTAAATTAGAAATAACCAGGGCCTCAACTATGAGAGTATTTGTGTGAGCAGAAAGAATGGAACAGACTGAGATGCAATGGGGAAGACTTGCAAATAAATTGACTATGATAGGCATGGTGAGGAAGAGGGTGGAGTATAGAGATTGTGAACCTAGGTCACTAGGATAGTGACAGTGCCCTTATTAAAAATATAGGAAAATAGGAAAAATGGCTAAGGGAGGAGTAAGAAAAGGAGGGGGGGAAGTTTCTGCTTGGGATATGCTGACTTTCAGATACTCATGGGACATTTAGGTGGAAATGTCACAGATGTATTTGTATTTGTGTCCTATTCCATTATTAGATTGCAAACTCTAAGGCAAGAATCACAGTATGTATACTTTGTATACTGTGTATAGATAAAAATACCCAATATGGTGCTTTGCACATAGTAGGTGGTTCATAAATATTTGTTGAGTGAATGAAGATATTGCTAACATTTGAATTTGCCATAATGCAAGTAGCTACATATTACTAATGGCTTCTCATAACCATAATACCTTCAAAATATTATCTAGTTGTTAATGTCTACCAAAATGGGTTAGTATTTATTTTAACTAAGGCAGAAGAAGATGTTACAGAGGAATCCTAGAAGAATGGGAGAGGGGGCAGAAGAGGGAGGGTGGGGAAAATCCCATTGTCTTTGAAATCTTTGACAAACAGCAATGTAATAAAAGAATCTCAAGCAACCTTGTACCAAATGGTACCATCTGTGAAAAGATTGTTCCTTTGAACAGAAACAGCATGTATCAGATTTATTCAAATGACCAGTTCTTTATTTTGTTTGTGTTTGGATAGGACATCCAAAGTCATATTAGTATGAGAAAGGGAGTGCCAAAATATGCATTTTATAACTCGTTTCTGGTGGCCTGAGAGGGGTCTTGTTTCACAATTTGATTTGTCTCCATTGTTAAGGAGGATGAAACCCCTTTGATTTAAGCAGCACTAGAGGTATTGGAACAGCCTGGCATGTCAGCTGATTTTTTTCTTTAGGAGACAAATATGTGTGGCTGACTGAAAAATAGACCCCAAAGAGAATGCCATTGTGAGTGATATATTACCCCCTAATATCAGTTAGATCCTATGCAATGTAAACAGAGTGCAACGATTTGATGCTTTCAGGGGTTCCATTACGTGGATGTGTTTATTTAATCAGACCTAAATGATATTACATGAAGTTCTCCTTGCTCTCCTGAGGAATCTAGCTTCAACACTTTCAGCGCTGTTCAGTGCTGGAGACAGAAGAAAGTGTAACCATAGTGATGGAATGGAAATGATTTCCTTTGTTCGGAGGCTTCAATATCCAACAGACATTACAGTTTTCAAGGTCAAAAATATATTAGGATGAGATAAAAATTAAAGAAAAATGTGCTGGCTTAGCTACAAAAGCTAATTTAGTTTATGCATTATAAATTATGTTAAAATGACTAAAATGAGATTTCTCAGCAAGAACTAAATGTGTGGTTTCACAAAACTAATTTCCAAAGATGAACATGATTACTGAATTTAGCTTTAAAAGCTTTTCAGGCCATCAGAGAAAACAGCAAAGCTATCAATTATCAGACTTTAGTGGGGCCCCTGTCAGAAACATAATGGTATTTTTAGCATTCTACTCCGCATTTACTAAATTAAGAATGTCTACAAACAAATCAATTAATCGGGACATTATTTAATTAAGTGAAACATGTGATCTGCCAAAGAACCTTAAGCAGACTATTAAAATCAACATCCCAATAGCCATGTATCCTGTGTGAGGGAGGTAACAACCCAGAGATTAGGATAGGGGGTGGGGAACAAGATGAAACTGCTATGAAAAAACTGAATGTTAAAACAACAAATTTCCATCTCCCCAACTATGAATATCAAGCAGAACTGTTTTTTTTAAAGTTTTATTTTAAAGACTGTTTTCTAGGAGTGAGTCAGTTTAACTCATCAGTCTCTTATATTGGGTTAATGGGCATTATTTTCCAGTGTTGGTGCATGTGTGAGTATTCATTCCATTCCATTCAACAAATACACACACATACATATACATATACATACACACATATATGCATATATATATATACATATACATAGACACACACGCACACACATATGTATTTGTCTCAGGCATTGTTCTAGGTTCTGAAAATATCAACAGAAAAGTGAAAACAACTCCTGCTCTTTAAGAACCTTCATTTTACTGCCATTTGTTTGGGCAGGGGGAGGGAATCCCTAGTGCTTAGAATGGTGCCTGGTGCATAATAACTGCTTAAAAAAATGTTTATTGATGGTTTGGACCCAGAGAGGAACACTGCTGCCATGAATGGTGCCCCAGACATCAAGAAGCGTTTGGGAGGTGGCGATTTCCAGACTTTAGAATCTGGAGCTTCTTTCATCCTGGCTCAGTTCAGGAACTTCACCGATGGGAAGTCCATCTTCATTCCTTCAGGGAGTCAAAGCAAGGCAACACACATTTATGAAGTTCTTCCTATGGGCCAGGCACTGTGAGAAGTAGGGGGATATGAAAGTTCATGCCCTCTTACTTCTACTGAAACTCAAATATATTAATTTCCTCTTTATCCCCAGTCTTCTTCTCCTTCTCTCTCTTCTCCTCTCTTTTGCTCTTATTTTCTTCATTTCTCCTCCCCCTTTGCCTCCTCTTCTTTTTCCTTCTTTTCTCCTATTCTCTCCTCTCCTTTTCTCCTCTTCTCCTTTCCTATTCTTTCCTCTCTTCTCCTTTCTTATTTTTTCCTCCTCTCCTCGTCCCTCCTCTTATCTCTTCTCTTTTCTTCATTTCTCTTCTTTTTTCTCTTCTTCCTCACTCCTTCCCCTTCTTCATTTCTCCACTTCTCTTTATCCTCCTTTCTTCTTTTCACTTTTCTTCTCAATTCTTTTCTCCTTTCCTTTTCTTCCTTTTTCTTCTTCTCCTTCATCTTCTCTTTCTTCCCATCCCTCTTCCTTCTCCTGCCTTGTCATGTTTTGTATGTTGCGACCTGATTACCTAGATCTCCACACAGTACTTGGTTGAACTATGCTTAGGAAATAAGACTGACTCTCTGGTCAACCCTGTCCTTCGATAATGTATCAAAGCAAAGGTAGAATATCTGATTTAAATAATTAGAGACCATAATTAAACAGTCTGAAAATGTAGCCTCAATGTACTTAATTGTATAATTCCACCAGACTTGGTAAAAGTTAAAGCCACTGCTTTTCCTTCAAGCAACTTTGAAGAGAGTCCCCTCTTTTTCTGTAAAGTCATTGCTAGAATGAACTGGCCATAAACTGGGTGAGGTGTGATTGATAGAATAACTGAAGAAATGCTGAAAGTGTTTGCTAACAGTATTGGGATCATTTAGATACTTTTGAAATAAATCAAATATTTTTCTCTACTTCTTCCCTTTGTCTAAGGATGGAATTGTCTTTTGCTAATAAAGATTGTCTTTTCTACATGTTTCAAGGCCAATCACCTGTAAGTGAATTTACTTAGGAAGAAACTCAAGATAAAGAGAGGTAGGGATAGGGACTAGACTTGTGATTTCATTGGGGTTGGAAACTCCCAGGTGAGGAAACTCCTTCTAACAATTGATGTGGTTAAGCAGTCATTTCAGTGATCCCATCTAGGTTTTTTGTTCTTTTTTTTGTTCTTTTTTTTTGTGGCAAAGATATTAGAATGGTTTGTCATTTCCTTTTCCAGTTCATTTTACAGATGAGGAAACTTCCAGCTCCCTTTTCCAACTGGAAATGACCTTGCCTTTCCCTGAACTCACATATCAACTTCTTGGTACTTCTACTATGAAATTATCTTATTTTGTTTTCTGTTTGTAGAGGGTATAACTAGAAGTGGTCTGGTCAACTTAACAACTAAGTAGGAGACTTTGGTTCTTACTTTGATTGTATATTTTTGATACACATAGATATCCTCAATGACACCATGGTTAGAATTTTACCTCTTCTTAATGGGATAGAAATGCTTACCCTTGCTCTGGGTACTTTGACACTAATCTAAGAGGAGTGTAGCAGGTAAATGGAGTAGTGAAGAAAGTGTTGGCCTTGAAAACAGGAAAGTTTGGGTTCAAATAGTGCCTCAGACATTTATTAGTTGTATAACCTTAAACAAGTCAATTAATTTCTTTCAGCCTTTTAGACTGGAAAGGTAGGTTTGGGACCGATTGTATTTGGCCTTACATGCCAGGTTAACGTCTTCTATCTTTTTATTTGTATGATCTTGGCAAAGTGAATACTTCACTTGAAGGCAGGAAGCCCTGAGAACAAATCCTACTCTAGACATTTACTACCTATGTGACCCTGAGCAAATTATTTAACCTTTTTCAGCTTCTGTTTCTTCATCTTTGTTCAGTTGTTTGTTTTCAGTTGTGTCTTCCTCTTTGTGACCCCACTAGGGTTTTCTTGGCAAAGATACTGGAGTGGTCTGCCATTTCCTTCTCCAGCTCATTTTACAAATGAGGAAACTGCGGAAAGCAGAGTTAAGTGACTTCCCAAGGCTCATATAGCTAGTAAGTATCTGAGGCCAGATTTGAACTCAGAAAAATGAGTGTTCCTGACTCTAGACCTGGCACTCTATTCATTGTGTCACCTAGCTACCTTCTTCATTTTTAAAATGAGAATAATAATGGCTTGTATTTTATAGGTATATTATGAGGACATAGTGAGATTAGATGTGTAAAGTCCTCCTGACTTTGAAAACTCAGCTGTTGGTGCTTTCCTCTTGTAACTATAATCTGACAGTTGGCTCTGTCTGTTGATCTGTGATCTTGGTTACATCAGACATTTGGAAGCATGTCTGTTGACATTTGATTTCTCTGTGTTTTCTCTCAAGTTCAGGGTGCTGAGTTTTTCCCCTGAACTAAGTGAATGATACATGTGCTTGAGTAAAGTGATTGCTGTCCCCTCTAAAGTTGCCTTTTTTTTAATAAATGTAGATCTGATAGCAGACCCTCTGTGTATGTTGGGGTGCTTTCTATTACAATAGGCTGTAAGCTTTTAGAGAGCAGGGATTGTCTTTTGCCTTTCTTTGTATTTCCAAAGTTTAACACCATTCCTGGCATATAGATGGCACTTAATAAATGCTTATTGATTGAGTATTTGTAGGTGGGATGCCAGGGAGAAGAAAGAATAGAAAATGACTAAGCTTTCAAGTATGAGTAAATGGGAAAATGGTGGTGTCATTAAAAGGACTAGAATAGCAGTTAAGAGAAAAAACAGGTTTGGGAGAAAAGATGAGTTGATGCTGATAAAAATACAGCCCCCAAAGTCCCAATTCATTGGATAAAAAGCCATCACTTTTTAAAAAAGAAGTTTTGCCAAAATCTAAACTTATTTCAAGTTCTCTAACTTCCTATTACTAAGGCATGGGGTAAACTTTTAATAAAATGTCAAGTGGGAAAAGTGTAATTTTTTTCCCTTAGTGCTAAAAAGAATTGTGGGGGGTGGTGGAGAAAGGCTGCCATCTTCATAATAAAATTGGCAAAAAATCTCCCATCCTATTGCTCACCAAAACTCTGATTGCTGATGTGGGTTGCTGGATATGCCAGCAGGGAAAATCGAAAACACTAGGAGGGACACAGATGGACATCAATCTTCGGCTTGGATTGATGGCATGTAAGCAAACTGCTCCACTATAATTAGGGTAATTTGTGTGCAGTGGGGATGGGGAGCACAAAACCCTTAACCGTCAGTGTGGGATTCAACAGCAAAATGTGTCTAGACATGTGAAACCTTCTAAGCTGGAAAAAGTTATTGAAAAATGATTCATTTTTTACATCCCCCACCTGCTGCCTGATTCTTCTTGATATTGATTTCTTGAAAGCACATTTATCCCCCTACATTAATATACTGTGTTAGCATTTAACACTTATTGAGCATCAACAATGGCCTAGGCATCAGCCATAACACCATGGGCCGCACTTATTGATCTCAGCAACCTGAACTTCCTCAAAATCGTTTGCTTTTTCCTTCCTCTCATTTACTTCAATTGATATTTGGAAACAATTAAGCATAGATAGTCTTAGAAGTAATTATTTTTGTAAAGAAAAGATAATGAATTTGGAGATTTACTGTTATAGCAAGAGGATAATATGAAATTATTTATTATAGGTAAAGTTATGTTAACAGTACCTTTACAGTTTGAAAAGCATTGGAAGAATTTGGGTAATGCCCTAAAAGGGAATCTCCATTTTGGGACCTGGGATAAATATGACTGTGAAATTGATGTGGGAATTTCTCATGGGCAAGCAGTGAAAGGAAATTAATTTTGAGTGATCAGATTTTCAGAGTAGCAAGCCATAGTAGAAGTGGTAACAGAGGGTCGTATTATTGAGGGAGAAGTTCATGAACATTTATTCACTTTACTTTGTAGAAATTCTGTTGCAGTAGAGTGCTGAATTTGGTTGTTTAAATCTTGGTTTGCCCCTATTACCAGTACAATCATGGGCAAGTCACTTGACCCTGGATCTGGTTCTTGCTCTCTGAGGTAATCTTGCATTTCCTTTGTATGTGTCCTGTAGATACTTGTGTAACACCTGGCAAGGCCATGAGTCCCACTTCTATTCCCTGGACTAGCTTTTACTCCCCTCAATTTGCCTTCAGTTTGGAAGGTCTGCAGGTCATTTCCAGAGAGAATCTACCAACAAGTGGCTATGACTCAAACTTTCTGAAGGTTCTAGGGATAGCCTATTGTGAGGAAGATATCTCTTACCCTTCACCACTGTTCACTTTTAAGTGCCTCTCCAGAAGAGACTGTACAAAATCAGTCAGTAATGATAATTAACTTAAATTTAAAATAGCTGCTTAATGTTAAGGCAAAAGTAAGAATACTCACAACATCAGTTACCTAATATCCATAAAGTAAATGAAAGAAAAATCAAAATATCACAGTCCACACATAGAGTCAGAGTCAATAAACATTTTTAGGCATCCACTATGTTTCAGCCACTGAGCTAAATGTTAGGAATTACAAAGAAAAGCATGAGACAGTCCCTACTCTCAAGGAGCTCATAATCTAATGAGGAAAGACAACTAAAAAGAAGCTGAAAAGCAGGGGTTCAGGTGGGAAGAAGATGCCCTGCACAGACAGGTTAAATTCCTGATTTAAGGAGGAGGTGTGTGTCACAGAGTTCAATTCATCTTGCAAAATGATGAGTTTCTGGAGATCATGAAACCCACGAACTTGTGTTACACTTTTCCACCAAAATAAACAGTATCTATAAGGGAGATTAGCAAACAAATAAGCCTATCAGGGACACACATGATTGAAGCCACCCAAAGCTACTTCTTTGCTTGATAATTCCCATTTGGGCTTCAACACTCTTCTCCTAGGCAAATTAACTACTCTTCTGTTCCCTAGTAAGGTATGGTCAAACTTTTTCTAACCCTTAAAAGTATACTTAAAAAGTATTACATTATTATGATAAAGGGATTCGCTTAAGCTAGTGAACCATAAAATTCCTCAGGTTGATTCTCTGGGCAATGCAGACAAACTCAGGAAGCCCTTCACTCAACACTACTCTGTTTTATTCAGAGAACTTGTAGCCTCTACTAAGGCAGAGCTCAAAGTGAAGTAGATTCAAAAACCTCTTTTTCTCTGATTCTCCTTCCCAACCCAGTGGAAGCACTGGAGAACAACCAAGCATTTCTGAAGCATAAACTGTAGATAGCACTGGAGGGCAATATTACAAACAACAGCAGAGTTTAACTCTTTCCTAATTATCTACTGATTTCTAATTTTAGAATCATAAACTCACAGAATCTTAGAGTTAGAAGGGGTTTCAGAGCATCACCTGGTCCAACCTCTAACCGGAGCGTACATCCTGTCTACAGCATCTGCAACAGATGCTTACCTAGTTTCCACTAGATGATTTCCAGTAATACAGTATTCATAACCTCCAATTGCAACTCAATCCATTTTTGGACAGTTCATTAAGAACTAATAATCAAGAAACCTTTCTTCCTATAAAGCTCAACCTATAACGTTCCTCCTTAAAAAAACAGAACAGACAAATAAAATAAAAAAAAACAACAACAACCCATCTTCTCTTCTTTGATCCCTTGAGATTAATTCCTCTTCCACAAGAAAATCCTGCAAACACTTGAAGGCAATGATAATGTCCTCTTTATCCCCATTTCCATCAACTCATATGGCATGGAGGTCGCTTACCTCTAAGTCAAGGGTTCTTAACCATTTTGGTCTGTCATGTACTCCTTTGACAGTCTGTTGAAACCTATGATTTCTTCATAAAAATAATTTTAAATGCATAAAGTAAAATATGCAGAGTTACAAAGAATATTAATTATATTGGAATATAATTACCAAAACATATTTTAAAAAACACAAGACCACAGATTAAGAATTCTTTTCTCTAGATGGAATCTAGCTAGTGATTATCCTTCCTGAAATTTTCCTGAACATCTGAACATAGGACTCTGGATATGTTCTGAGAAGAGGATAATATAGGACCACAGCCTCCTTCTTTTAAAAGCTAATATCACATTAGATTTTAGCCATCACATCATGCTGTTGACTCTTAATGAATTTGTAGTCTACCAAAAACCTTAAATCCTTTGACTCCGTTCTAGGCACATTTCTCCTTGTGCAGTCAATGTCTTAAAATCAAAGGATAAGAATATAAAATTAATGATTTTACATTTCATATAGCAAAATTCAGCATATCATTCTGACCTTTTAAGAATTGTGGGTTCCTCATTCCATTGTCTGATTGTTAGCAGACCTTCCTGTTTCATTACTCCTGTTTCTACTTTATGTCATACACTATTTAAGACATTTTACTATAATATAATTTAATTATTAATTAATTATATAATATTAATTATTAATAATATAATTTAATATATATTTTACTATCCAAGTCATTGGTTAAAAAATAACAAAAAACTTTGAAGAGATCACAGCCAAGAATTGAACCTTGTGATCTTCTACGGGAATTCTGCCACAGTGAAACTGCGATCCAATCTATTAATTAACAGTTCTGTGTCCTAGCTTTTATTTGAATACCTAAGTGCTCTCAGGTAGTCTACATTTCTTCACCTTGTCAACAACAATACTGTGAAATTTTGCTGGTTTAAATATATTGTCTATTGCATTTCCCTTACTTACTAGTCTTATAATTAGATCAATAAAGGAAATGTGGTTAGTCTGATATAATTCATTCTTAATAATCTCAAACTAGAACTAGCTCTGAGCACTTTTTTTCCTCCCTAAATGACCGTAAAATATACTTTTAATTACCTACTCTGGAATTTTTCCAGAAATAAAAACCATGTCTGCTACCCTATAGTTTATAAAATCTACCTTCTTTTTTGAAAATTGGGAGTTTTCTTACTTTTGGTCCTATCACAACTCTCCTCAATCTCTGTTATTATTGGATAATTATGAACAGTGTACGAGCAATCACACACATGTCTATTTACTTGAAATCATTAAGAGAAACTAGACAATCTTTTTTTACCATCTCTTCATTTATTGTGAGCTTTTTATGTTTGAAAATTAAGGTAAACTGAGAGACCATGGTCTAAGCATGACCAACTTATTATGCTAGCAGTAAGCAACAAATTGGGTCAATGATCTCCCTCAATCACCAATGACCCTGAGGTAGCATTCATCACCAGTTTAATTTTGGGGAGTACAAAGCAGGCTAGTTGGGAAAGAAGAAGTGATTGGTTACAAAGTAGAGAGAATTATGGTTGTGGGGACAATGTGATTGATTATATCAAAAAAAGCAAGTTGGTATCCATGTGGGGCTAGCAAAGATCCCTTTTGTTCTTAAATGAATGACTGATTCAAAGGATTCACCTGTGTCCTGAGGCTCTTGATAATGGACCAGGGAAAACAGAATCTCTAGCTTCTAAGAAAGAGTCAAAGATAAAAGACACTCTCATAAAAACATACTAAAAAGTTAGAAAAATTAAAAAAAATACAAACAAATTGTTAATGTAAACTCATATCTTGTTATTAATCACTAAATTGCTTGGGGACAGATATCCTATAAATGTGATTTATGTGGTAAAAAAAATTCATCAACGTTTAGGCTTTTATTGAAATCATAGACTCCATACTGGAGAAAAATCCTTTGAACATATTAAAACATTTGGCTCTATTTCATAATATGTGACATATCCAAGAATTTTCCCTTAGAAGAACCTTATTTTTATTCTATAAGAAATAATGAAAGGAATGATTTCAAAGAAAACTTGGAAGACTCGCATGAACTGATGCAGAGTGAAGTCAGTAGAATGAGAACAATTTCCATAATAAGAAAAGAAAAAAATATTGTGAAGAAAAACAATTTTGAAAGACTTCAGAACTCTGATCTACTCAATGACAAACCATGATGAGGTGACCAGTGCTGAAACATGGCACCCACATATTGACAGAGGTGACTGGACTCAGAGTGCAGACAGAATCCATACTAGGGAGAAACTCTATGTATGTAAAGAATGTAGGGGGAAAACTTTTTTTTTAATTAAAAACAAACAACAACAACTTGTAAGTGGAAGAGCTCATGAACAAACAAATGTTAGATAGACTCCCAGGAGAGAAAATAGACAATTTTGATCACAAAAGTATAGAATATTTTTCAAAAACAAAACCAATGAAGTTAAAATTAGAATGGAAGCAGTTTCCTGGGGAAAAAATCTTTGCAGAAAGTTGTTTTTTTTTTTTTTAATGATAAATGCTTTATGTCCAGGGTAGAGAAGGAATTGATTCAAATTTATATGAACAAGAGAAAAATGGTCAAAGGATAGTCTGAGAAATAAATTCAAGCCACAAACAATCATGAAAAAAATGCTACAAATCACTAATAACCATAGAAATTCAAGTGAAAAAACCAAACTTGATACCCATCAGGTTGGCAAAAAAGGACAAAAATGCAAAACATCAAATGTTGGATAGGCTAAGGTAAGATAGGCACACTAATGCACAGTTGGTGAAGCTGTGAATTGGGTCAGCTATCCTGGGAAGCAACTGTGCCCCAAAGTCACAATATAATATTTACACTTTGATACAGCAATACCATTACTGAACATATACCTCAAAAGGTAAAAGAAATAGGAAAAGTATCCATATGGACAAAAATATTTTCAGCAGTTTCTTTTGTTCTTATCTTTTGTTCTTTTGTTGTTATTGTTGTTGTTGGTAATTCTTTTGTTTGATTATTTTAGGGGATAAGAACCAGAAACTAAGGGGATATTCTCATATTGAGCAATGACTAAATAAATTATTATGTTCAAACATAATATACTATTATTACTAAATAGAAATGATGGAAGGGACCATTTCAGAGAAACTTGAGAAGACCAACAGGAACTGATAAAAAGTGAAATGGAGAAACAGGAGAATATACTATATACTCTACTATATTATGCTATAATAACAACACTGTAAAGGCAAATAATTTTGAAAGACTATAGAACATGAGTCAATGTAATTACCAACTTTGACTCCAGAGGAGGTATGATGAAGCATGCTACCTGCTTCCTGAGAAGTAACACATTCAAGTTGCAGAATAAGATAAATATTTTGGACACAGTCAGTGTGAGAATTTGTTTTGGTCAGTTGTGCATATTTTTAACATAAGTATTGTTTTTCTTTCTTGTTTTTAATGGGTGGAATTAAAAAAGGAAGGAGTAGATCATGAGATCAGATTAGAAAAAGAAAATAAAAGGAGGGTGTCATTGAAGCATTTTAAAAAAATGTACAGGAGAGAATAGAATATCAATCACAGACATGTAGGATAGGTTTGAAAGTTACATGTTTATTAATTCTCTAAAAAGAAAGCTTTATAGAGATTTGAAGTTTCATTACATTCCTTTTATATTCCACTGTATATATGAAAATGCTAATTTTGAGATGGTATTTGTTAACAGTAGAGTAAAAAAATAAAAAAAGAAGAAAATATATTGAGTGAGGGCAGAGAGTATCTTCTCTTTCTCTCTCTTTCTTTCTCCTTACACATATACATACACACACAACACATACACACACATATACACACATCCAGCACTTAGCACAATTTTAGGTACATTTTGAGGAATTGATAAATATCTCTTCATTCTTTCTAAACAAAGTGTTCTGTTACTTCCTTTATCTTTCTCTTGATTCTAAAAAAGGTAAAATGTCATTCTCATATTCCTTAGCATTTATTCTAAGCCCTTGGTTCACCCTTGACTCTAACTTTCTTCATTCAGTTCTTATAGGATTGTGCCCTCCTTTTGTATTTGACATCAGGTACTTGTCCTTACTTCTATCTATTACAGCTATCTTATTTTTTTTTTAAATTGAGCCTCTCAGTTTCCTCCCTTTGCTATCTTATCAGTTTCTTTCTGTTTTCTTCCTCATAAGAACCACTTGTGATTTCCCCATAAAAATTCTACTTGATTCTTTAGTGCTTCTTAGTCAGACTTTTCCTTACCATATCTTGCTTGATCTTCTAAAGTTCTCAACTTTCAGTGGCATCACAGCAATAAGAACCCCACCTATAATCATCAAATCCTTCAGTTCTTACTCAGGTCTTCATACTCTCTAGGAAACCATTCTGATTTGTTCTGGTAGATTTGTAATTCCTATGAATATAACCTGAATCCCACAGCCCACTGGTATGGGATTCTTTCTTCATTGATGGAGATCAATGCTCCATGTCTAAGTGAGAAGTGTGGCAAAGTTGTTGAGAGAAGGAGAGAAGAGAACTCTGGTCTCTTGAGGTCATTTCAGTATCTAAAATTTCTTAAGTTCCTTTGAGTTCTGAAGTCATTTCAGGCACTTCTGGCTTCAAGAGAGGTGATGGACAATGCCAACTGCAATCCAGGTTGCTGAAGGAAGACTTTGAGAAGAAGCCAACATGGGAGGAGATGGCAATCTCCATTATGTCCTTGTCCCCAGGTTGCTACCCTAGAGACTTTGGATGAGATCTGGGACTCTTGGTTATGCTGAATTATCTTGCTCCCAATAGAAAAGTTCCTTCATTCTGTAGTCTGATGCATACATACATACATATAGACACACATACATATATATGCATACACACACACACACATATATATATAATTTCTCTGATTTCTGTTTTCCTATCAACTTGGATAAGAGTTTCTTTGTGTTTACTGTGGAACCGATATTTATTGGAAAGGAGGTCAAGTCTTGGATATGAAGCTTGGAGTCCTCCATTTCCCCATTAAAGAAATAGGCATTAGAAGTTTAACTTGAACCTGAAAAGCACATACTCCAGATTAACCATATTTAAGGATATAACTATAAGTTATATAAGATATAACTATAAGTTTAAGGATATTTAAGGATATAACTATAGATAGAACTCTAGGCCAGTAACCGCTCTCTTTGAGGAGAGCAGAATTTTTGGTCCCAACCAAATGAAGTAATATTTATAAAACACTTAGCACAGTGCCTGATACATAGTAGTGCTATATAAATGCTTATTAACTTCCTCCTCCATTCCCAAACTCTTGCTTCCCTTTCTGGTAAGAATTTAAAGTCTGTCTTGGAGAAAAGGCTAAGGTGTCTGTTCTACCTTCCTTGGAATCACACAATGATACCCCTGTGTGTCATTGTGTAGGGTGAGGGATAGCACCTTGTTACACAAGAATCAGCAAGGTTGGGTAAGGGATAACCACCACCACAGCAGCAGCAGCAGCAGCAATAAAAATAACTAACTTTAATATGGCATTTTAAGCTTTTCAAAGCACTTAACAAATGTCACATTTTATCCTCACAACAATCCTGGGAGGTAGGTGCTATTATTATTTTCATTTTACAGATGAGGAAATAGTGGCACCTTTCTATTTAATTTTAAGGCTAGGTCACTTTATCTTAACAGAGGTTGACTAACTTGCCATTATTACAGACATGAAGTGCCTGAGGTTAGATTTGAACTAGCATCTTCCTAACTCCAGGCATAGCATTCTATCTACTCCACTAGGTTGACTTCATTTTGAAAAAAACTCAAGATGCTCTCAACAAATTATGCACTCTTGGAAAGCAAGAGATACCATAGTATGGTGGTGAGAGCTCTGTACTTGGAATCAGAGAAATTGAGTTTGAATCCTGGCTTTGCCACTTCCTACTTGTGTGACTTGGGAAAATCACTTAACTTTCTGGGCCTTGGTTTCTTCATGTGTAAAATAAGGTAGTTCCTTGCTATAAATCTATGATCACATGAATATATTACATAAATCTGCCTTATCTAATATGGGCAGTTAAGTCGTACAGTGGATGGAAGGCTGGGCCTGGAGTTAGGAAGACCTGAATTGTGTGACCCTGGGCAAGTCACTTAATCCTGTTTACCTCAGTTTGATGATCTGTAACCTCATGGAGTCATGAAGAGTTGTACATGAATGAAATGACTAAACAAAAATATTATATATGTGATATATAGACACACACATGTGTGTATGTGTATGTGTGTGTGTAAACTGACTAAGTTGAGCCCTGTAAAAGAGTTGAAAAAACATACCTCCCTTCCCTTCATTGCAGAGGGGCAAGACTATGGATGTGGCATATTGCGCATACAGTCAATGTATTAGTTTTGCTGTACTGATATTTTTCCCTTTCTTTTAAAATTTTGTTGTAAGAGATGCTTTATTGGGCAAAGGAGGGAGAAGGTGGTAAGGAAGATGCAGTGTTGTATCTGGAGTCAGGAAGATTCAAGTTCAAATTCCTCAACACTTTAGCTGGTTGTGTGACTCTGGGCAAGTAAGACAATCTCGTTCAGCATCATCTTCCTCATCTATAAAATGGGGATAAAAATACTACCTCCTAGGGTTGTTGTGAGGATTAAATGAGATAATACATATAGACAATGCTTTAAAAAAACTTTTATTTTTGGGAGGCAATTGGAGTTGTGACTTGCCCAGGGTCACACAGATAGTCTAAGTTCTGAGTCTGAACCTGAACTTAGGTCCTCCTGACTCCAAATCTGGTGCTCTGTTCACTCTACCATTTAGGTGTTCCTTTACAAACCTTAAAGTGCTATATAAATGCTATCTTTTAGCTGTTGTAAATGAATGCGATTAAAAAGCACCAATAAAAGTTTTAAAAAGAAATAAATGCTTGTTCAACTGAATTTGCATCATATTTCTGTGCAATTCTTATGCCTCCTGTGAGAGCATCAGCTCCTTGAAGTGAGGGGGAGCTTGAGAAATTTGTTCAGCATTTTTCAAATTCTACATTTCCGCATTTATACAATGAGGAATTTGGACTAGTTTCTTTTTATGACTTTATGTCATTCATCACACAGCCACATTTATTCTGGGATTTTAGATACATCCAGAGCCCAGAACCTTCAGGAGTGAGGTTCTTTGTACGTTGGCCTTTGTCTCAAACTATAGTGCTTTGCAGGTAATGTGTTTATTAAATTATTATTAATAAGTGTTTACATTACTAAATTATATTAATAAGTGTTGATTCATCACTGAACCTGAGTTTTAAAGAGGCTTAATATAGACTTGGACATCTCTTTTCTAAAGGATTTTTCCCTAGGCCACCTCACTTGTTCCCTGTTTTACTCTCATGAAACAAGGAAGTATATTATACAAACTTAATTAAACCTCTATATTTGATCACATGATTTTCATCTATTCACAGTCTAGGGTTCATCATTCTTCTACACTGTAGTACATCCCTCAAACAAAAGTACTGTCTAACGTAGTAGAGACTCAGCTCCCTGCCCCATGATCACAACACACTATAAGGTGACACGTGTTCCTTGACTCTATACTTAAAAGCCCCAAGTGACATTGTTAGTTTTCACTAGGAGCCAGGTGCTAATTGATAACATCCATATCCTAGTTAGTCTAGGGGAATCATTCAACAAGGGAACTTGATATTAATTCTAGATTTCTAGAATACTAATGAAATTTCATCAAGGACATTTTATTTTTTTCTCTTCCTAGGAATTCTTGGAAGTTTGCAAAAATGGATTTGAGGTAACTTACATAAGAGCACCTAAAAGAAATAAAAGATAAAATAAATGACTAAGGTAAAGACTACAGAATTTAAACTGAGTTTCTGACTCAATCTTTCAGTTTTGGATTAGATATTTTTGGAGTGTAATAATAAATAGATATTTGTGTTTATAAACTATGCACATATATCCAGTGCTTAGCACAGTACCTGACACATAGTAGGTGCTTAATAAATGTTTATTGATTGATTGATTCTGAACAACCACAGGTAAATTCTCTTGTTTAATAGCCCATCAATTAATTAATTAATAACCCATATAGTTACTTAGAGAAATAGGAACTAGCAGTAAATCATGTTCTTAAACCTATTTGAGAATATAAAACTTCTTAACTCTAAATATCTGAGAAGAGAAAACATGATTTCAGCTTTAGATGAGAACTTTCCAAGAGTCTAAACTTTTCAAGAGCCTGAACTCTTCTGAGATGATTGGCTCCATCTCTGGACTCGGTGAAATCGCAGCTAAGGCTTGAAAAACTGCCAGTCTCCCTTGTGAGTATGTCTCTTCAATAAAGGCTGCTTGTTTGCATAATGTTGGCCACTGTGTCTCTTTACTAGTATTCTGTATCCTTCAAAACCATTTTAGAGCAGATGTTTGCTGTCCAATACAGAAATGATTTGCCATAAAAATTTATTCAAATATGCATGTGATATAGGAAAGGAAGAAAAGAAAGAAGTTATATGTGTACTGTACTGTTTTTGTTTACCCTGGGGATGAGATTAATTTAGAAACATGAACTGGTAGGGGATTAAACAGTTCTCAGAAACATGACTTGAATTCCTGTGTGGAAATATACATAGTTCATTGCAAAAGAACTACAGAGCCCAGGAAAAAATGATGAATTAGAAAAAATGATATTACTAACAGTCTTAGGAGAAAAAGGGTAATGTAAAGGTTGCAATGTTAAAAATATTTTCAGCTTTTCCTACTACCATATCATTAATGTTGTATGTGTGTATGTGTGTGTGTATGTATGTATGTACGTATTTAATGAGGAGAAAGGAAGTCATGGATACCTTTTGTGGTTGAAGATGAGGGAGAGTTAAGAAATTCTGTTCCAAGAAAGATGTTTTTTTCTCAGAAAATGTATCTTGAGAGAAGGGACTGCTCCATTTTTTTCTTTATAGCCCCAGTACCTAGTATAATGCACAATCACAAATAAGGTTTAAAATGCAAACAAACCAGTGACTAAAATTCACACTAGACTATGCTGGAGGAGGAAAGGGCATGAGAACAGAAAGGGCATCTGGGAAGTATGAAAGCAGTGATTCCTTGAAATGGATGGTTGATGGAAGAAAGATAGAAAACCTTTCCTATCAGTGTAAATTGGAATTAGAATGGTCTTAAGAGAGACTATGTGGTTTCAGGAGACTGAGAAGAGCCTGGGTTAATCCTCTTGTCCCACATAGAAGCCAGTTCAGTTGTTTGAACTTGAGCATATCCTGAGCCTTTGAGGGTTCTGATAGTATAAAAGCAAGTTTCTCTATAAGCAAGGGCTTTTCTTGCTGTGATGGAAACTGAACAGAACTCCTCTGCCCCCAAATGAATCATATTTTACCACTCCAATCTTGTTAGTTATTATTATTTGTTAACTTCCTGCATATCTCAGTATCAATATCTATTGATCAAGGAGATAGATAAGGTACGTTGTAAAAGTGAGGGATGATAGACATCTTCAGTATTATACTGATACCCATGAGTTATAAAAATATAATTGAGGCCGATGGGTTTACTACGGCAACTCAAGTCCCTAACCCTGCCCCCCTTGATCTTCAGGACCCTGGCCTACTTCTTCTGGTGGGCCTTGTATGTATTTAACTGAAAGTCTTTATATTTTGAGTTAATGTAGCAAAATCTGGGTGACCCTTTGGTTTCCCAGTGGGGACTGTTGGGAGGAACTTCATCAAAGCTGCCTCTGAGAGGATTGGTTCCTGAGCCAGAAATAAACATCTCCTTAGTAAATATCCTCCCTTCCTTCACACCCCACCTTTGGGACTTTCTTCTCTTTTAAATGTAGTTCTATTTCTTTCTAGGAGGTCCCCCCTGCCCTGCTTAATATAGTGACTTCAAACACTTGATCTCCCAAGGGGAAACTAAGCCTGAGTCTCAGACTTCAGTGGGCTTTTTCTGATTTTTTGTTTTTCTCCTAAGCACAGGTGCCTAAACAGATGTTGAGATACAGATATTTTAGGCAGGGCTGCCTTAAGGGAAGGAGGTGTCCTCTGTAGCTACTGCAGTGCTTCTTGGAGTAGAAATTGACCACCAAAATGTGGAGGAACTCAACCTCAGGCTTGCCTAGCCACAGGTATTTTACCATAAGAGATCTGTTCTGACAACTTAGTGCTAAGATGAAAGTGAAATGTCCATTCTTCACTTTCACAAATTATCTCTTATTTTAATGTTTTAAGTCAGAGGTGGTGAACCTGTGGCCTTGAGCTCATACGCGGGCCTTTAGGTCCTCCAGTGTGGCCTTTTGACTGAATCAAAACTTCACAGAATTCCCCTTAATAAAAGAATTTGTTCTGTAAAACTTGGACTCACTTAAAAGGTCACACCCAAGTACCTGGAGAGTCACACACGGCCTTGAGACTGAACGTTCCCTACCCCTGTTTTAAGTTATCAACTTGTTGGGAAAATATATAGTAGTTATGTTACTATTTCATGTTTATATCTTTGTCAGTGCAGGCATGTGAATCATCTGTGTTTTAAGTTGTCTTCAATGTGGGGAAAATACATTGCATGTTGAAAATCTTTCTACTCCCCTTTTGGATAGTCAAAAGACCTGAGACAAACCCAAGATTTAAATAATTCTCCCTTATATGGGGGTGGGATGAGAGGGAGAGGTATGGGAATGTGGTTAAGACTCATAGAGACAATAGTAAAGAGCCCAACCACTTTTTTCAGTCAGCATTGCCAGACTTGAATAGGCTCTCTGTACATGAACCAAAGCTAGGGGCCTATGAGAGCAAGATGGTGAGAGCCCCAGTGATCCTCGGTCTGGCAGCAATGTTGTGTTGTTATAAGAGAATCAGATAAAAGCCTTGATGGCTTTAGGTAACTTCTTTATGGAGGGCTTATGGGAAAATATGAACAAAAATTACACAAGTGAGAAGGCATGCATGAGTTCTGAACATCAATGGATGGAGAGAGAATTCACACCAATGAAACAGTCAAAATATTAATGAATTAAAATATTGAATATATGCACATACATAAGCACACACATATTTGTGAGTAGTATATGCTCCTTCACTATGGTTATATTTTATTTTATTTTTTTAAATTTTTTTAAAATTTATTTAATTATTTAACTTTTAACATTCATTTTCACAAAATTTTGGGTTCCAAATTTTCTCCCCCTTTGTCCCCTCCCCCCACCCCAAAACACTGAGCGTTCTAATTGCCCCTGTCTGCCAATCTGCCCTCCCTCCCTCCCCAACCCTTCCCTTTGGAAGGCAAGCAATTCAATATAGGACAAATCTGTGTAGTTTTGCAAATGACTTCCATAACAGTAGTGTTGTGTAAGAACTAATTATATTTCCCTCCATCCTATCCTGTCCCCCATTACTTTTGTTCTCTCTTTTGATCCTGTCCCTCCCCATGAGTGTTGACCTCAAATTGCTCCCTCCTCCCCATGCTCTCCCTTCCATCATCCCCCCCACCCTGCTTATCCCCTTATCCCCCAATTTCCTGTATTGTAAGATAGGTTTTCATACCAAAATGAGTGTGCATTTTATTCCTTCCTTTAGTGGAAGGTGATGAGAGTAAACTTCACGTTTTTCTGTCACCTCCCCTCTTTATCCCTCCACTAATAAGTCTTTTGCTTGCCTCTTTTATGAGAGATAATTTGCCCCATTCCATTTCTCCCCCCAATATATTTCTCTCTCACTGCTTGATTTCATTTTTTTAAGATATGATCCCATCCTCTTCAATTCACTCTGTGCACTCTGTCTCTATGTGTGTGTGCATGTGCGTGTGCATGTGTGTGTGTGTAATCCCACCCAGTACCGAGATACTGAATAGTTTCAAGAGTTACAAATATTGTCTTTCCATGTAAGAATGCAAACAGTTCAACTTTAGTAAAGTCCCTTATGACTTCTCTTTGCTATTTACTTTTTCATGCTTCTCTTCATTCTTGTGTTTGAAAGTCAAATTTTTTTTTTCAGTTCTGGTCTTTTCATCAAGAATGCTTGAAAGTCCTCTATTTCATTGAAAGATCAATTTTTTCCCTGAAGTATTATACTCAGTTTTGCTGGGTAGGTGATTCTTGGTTTTAGTCCTAGTTCCTTTGACTTCTAGAATATCCTATTCCACACCCTTCGATCCCTTAATGTGGAAGCTGCTAGATCTTGTGTTATCCTGATTGTATTTCCACAATACTTGAATTGTTTCTTTCTAGCTGCTTGCAATATTTTCTCCTTGACCTGGGAATTCTGGAATTTGGCCACAATGTTCCTAGGAGTTTCTCTTTTTGGATCTCTTTCAGACGGTGATCTGTGGATTCCTTGAATACTTATTTTGCCCTCTGGTTCTAGAATCTCAGGGCAGTTTTCCTTGATAATTTCATGAAAGATGATGTCTAGGCTCTCTTTTTGATCATGGCTTTCAGGTAGTCCCATAATTTTTAAATTGTCTCTCCTGGATCTATTCTCCAGGTCAGTTGTTATTCCAATGAGATATTTCAAATTATCTTCCATTTTTTTCATTCTTTTGGTTTTGTTTTGTGATTTCTTGGTTTCTCATAAAGTCATTAGCCTCCCTCTGTTCCATTCTAATTTTGCAAGAACTATTTTCTTCAGTGAGCTTTTGAATCTCCTTTTCCATGAAAGCATTCTTCTCCTCATTGGCTTTTTGAACCTCTTTTGTCAACTGAGTTAGCCTATTTTTCAAGGTGTTATTTTCTTCAGCATTTTTTTGGGTCTCCTTTAGCAGGGTGTTTATTTGTTTTTCATGCTTTGCTTGCATGTCACTCAATTCTCTTTCCAGTTTTTCCTTCACCTCTCTAATTTGATTTTCAAAATCCTTTTTGAGCTCTTCCATGGCATGAGCCCATTGGGTGGGCTGGGATACAGAAACCTTGACTTCTGCATATTTTCGTGATGGTAAGCATTGTTCTTCCTCATCAGAAAGGAAGGGAGGAAATGCCTGTTCACCAAGAAAGTAACCTTCTATAGTCTTATTTTTTTCCCCTTTTCTGGGCATTTTCCCAGCCAGTGACTTGACTTCTGAGTGTCCTCTCCTCCCCCACCTCACGTCCAGGTCTGCCCAGCCAGCACTTGGGGTCTGAGATTCAAATGCTGCTTCCCAGCCTCAGGGCTTTGGGCGGGGGCAGGGCTGCTGTTCAGTGTGAGATTAAGTTCAGGTGCTCATATCAGGAGCAGGGCCGCCTCACGGGCTTAGTTCCCTCAGGGGGTTTATGCAGAGACCTTTCAACAATGGATCAAGGGTCCTGCCTGCTTGGGGAGCCCCTGTCTGCTGCCGCCTCTGCTGCTGCCTTCCGAGGGGGCCTGAGTTATGGGGGCACCCCACTCCCCTCTCGACCTGCCAAAGAGACCCTCTCACTGACCCTTGTCACCTGTGGGTGGAGGGACCCGCGTGGCTTCCGGAGATTCCGTCCCTGAAGCCTGCTCGAATCTGCTCCTTTCAGCGCTGTGCCACCGAGGCAGGGTTGGGCTTTGCTCCGGGTCCGGGGCACGAGGGACCTTTTGCAAGAGGTTTTCAGGCTTTCTGGAGCAGAAATCTCATTCTCTTCATTCTGTGACGTCTGCTGCTCCAGAATTTGCTGGTGGTTCTTTTTTTTTATAGGTATTTTATGGGCAATGGGTTCGGAGGTAGCGTATGTGCGTCTTTCTACTCCACCATCTTGGCTCCACCCCCTATGGTTATATTTTAAATTTCTAATAAGCAAATCAGGTAACAGTGAACATCTAAACCTGCCTTGGAAAATACTATGAAAGCACAAAATATATGAATCAAAGTGATGTTGCTTTTCTTTTTGTTACATAATACAATCGGTCTCATATCATTATTTTTGGGCACATAGGGAATAGGGTTGGATTAATGAAAAATATATGTTCTTAGAACTCCAAAAGGAATGCAAGTTAAATCTAGAAAATACATACATTTTTAAATTTATTTACTTAACTTATAGCATTCATTTTCACAAAATTTTGGGTTCCAAATTTTCTCCCTATTTCTCCCCTCCCCCACCCCAAAACACCAAGCATTCTAATTGCCCCTATCACCAATCTGCCCTCTCTTTTAACAGTCCTCCTTTCCCTTGTCCCCATCTTCTCTTTTGTCCTGTAGGGCCAGATAACTTTCTATACCCCATTACCTGTATTTCTTATTTCCTATTAGCAAGAACAATACTTGACAGTTGTTCCTAAAACTTTGACTTCCAACTTCTCTTCATCTCTCCTTCCCCACCCATTCCCTTTGGGAAGGCAAGCAATTCAATATAGGCCATATTTGTGTAGTTTTGCAAATGACTTCCCTAATAGTTGTGTTGTGTAAGACTAATTATATATCCCTCCATCCTATCCTGCTTCCCATTGCTTCTATTCTCTCTTTTGATCCTGGCCCTCCCCAAGAGTGTTGACTTTAAATTGCTCCTTCCTCCCATTGTCCTCCCTTCCATCATCCCCCCCACCCTGCTTATCCCCTTCTCCTCCACTTTCCTCTATTGTAAGATAGGTTTTCATACCAAAATGAGTGTGCATTTTATTCCTTCCTTTAGTTGAATGGGTTGAGAGTAAGCTTCATGTTTTTCTCTCACCTCCTCTCTTTTTCTCTCTACTGAAAAGTCTTTTACTTGCCTCTTTTATGAGAGATAATTTACCCCATTCCATTTCTCCCTTTCTCCTCCCAATATATTTCTCTCTCACTGCTTAATTTCATTTTATAAAGATATGATCCCATCCTATTCAATTCACTCTGTGCTCTTTGTGTGTGTCTGTGTGTGTGTGTGTGTGTGTGTGTATAATCCCAACAACTACAGAGATACTGAAAAGTTTCAAGAGTTACAAATATTGTCTTTCCATGTAGGAATGTAAACAGTTCAAATTTAGTAAGTCCCTTATGACTTCTCTTTGCTGTTTACCTTTTCATGCTTCTCTTCATTCTTGTGTTTGAAGGTCAAATTTTCTTTTCAGCTCTGGTCTTTCCATCAAGAATGCTTGAAAGTCCTTGATTTCGTTGAAAGACTATTTTTTCCCCTGAAGTATTATACTCAGTTTTGCTGGGTAGGTGATTCTTGGTTTTAGTCCTAGTTCTTTTGACTTCTGGATTATCATATTCCATGCTCTTCTATCCCTTAATGCAGAAGCTGCTAGATCTTGTGTTATCCTGATTGTATTTCCACAATATTTGAATTGTTTCTTTGTAGCTGCTTGCAATATTTTCTCCTTGACCTGGGAATTCTGGAATTTGGCCACAATGTTCCTAGGAGTTTCTCTTTTTGGATTTCTTTTAGGAGGTGATCTGTGGATTATTTCAATATTTATTTTGCCCTCTGGTTCTAGAATCTCAGGGCAGTTTTCCTTGATAATTTCGTGAAAGATGATGTCTAGGCTCTCTTTTTGATCATGGCTTTCAGGTAGTCCCATAATTTTTAAATTGTCTCTCCTGGATCTATTTTCCAGGTCAGTTGTTTTTCCAATGAGATATTTCACATTATCTTCCAGTTTTTCATTCTTTTGGTTTTATTTTGTGATTTCTTGGTTTCTCATAAAGTCATTAGCCTCCACCTGTTCCATTCTAATTTTGAAAGAAACTATTTTCTTCAGTGAGCTTTTGAACCTCCTTTTCCATTTGGGTAATTCTGCTTTTGAAAACATTCTTTTCCTCATTGGCTTTTTGAACCTCTTTTGCCAAGGTGTTATTTTCTTCAGCATTTTTTGGGTCTCTTTTAGCAAGGTGTTGACCTGCTTTTCATGCTTTTCTTGTATCTCTCTCATTTCTTTTCCCAGTTTTTTCTCCACCTCTCTACCTTGATTTTCAAAATCCTTTTTGAGCTCTTCCATGGCCTGAGCACATTGAATATTTATTTTGGATGTTTGGGATACAGAAGCCTTGACTTCTATATCTTTCCCTGATGGTAAGCATTGTTCTCCTTCATCTGAAAGGATGGGAGGAGATATCTGTTCACTAAGAAAGTAATCTTCTATGGTCTTATTTTTTTTCCCTTTTTTGGGCATTTTCCCAACCAGTTACTTGACTTTTGGGTCCTTTGTCAAGAGTAGGGTATACTCTGGGAATCTGTGAGATCTCAGTTCCTCCAAGGTGGCATGATCAAGCGTGTCCTGGTCTGGAAACAGAGAGTGATTTTTGTGCCCAAAATCTTAGCATTTACCTCTCCACAGCCACCTGGCTTCCAGTTCCACCAAGTCAGCACTGGGGGCTGATTTTCATATAAGGTGGATGGGCAGGGCTGCCATTCAGTGTGAGACAAAGACCAGCTGGGCCAGGGCCTCCACCCAGGCTTGAGGTAAAACTCAGCTCTTCAGTGCCCCCAGCGGTTTTTATGCTCCAACAATGGAGCTTCCATATGGGCTGCTGTGTAGCCTCTGTGGCTGCTGCCTGCTGCCAGAGCTATGGCAAGGCCTTTCTCCCTTACTGGTCAGGTGATAAAGCCCCATCACTGACCTTTGGTGCCTATTGACTGAGGAATCTGAGGACCCACTGCTGCGCCTGGAGATTCCACCCCTGAGGTGTCTTCCTCCCAGAGTCTCGTCTCCCGTGTGGGCAAGACTGGGCTGGGCTCCATGCTAGGCTCTGTGTTTGGCAGAACTGATGTTTCCATGGGCCTTTTAGGTCACTGTGGGCTGGAAATCTCCTCCACTCTGTTGTTCTCCCCTTCTGCTGCTCCAAAATTTGTTGAGAGTCTCTCTCTACATGTATTTTATGGGCTGTGGGGGCCACACCTGTGTAAGTGTGTCTTTCTAGTCTGCCATCTTGTATAAGTTTTTGAACAAGGAAAACAATGACAAAAGAAGTGAACTGAGAAAAGGGTCCCAGAAATTACAAAAAGAAAGAAAAAGAAATGAAAAATTAAGAAAACCCTATAATCACAGGGTTCCTAAGTTAATAGTGAACAGAAAATCCTTAGTTCATTTATTTGTTTTGATTTTATTTTTAAAACTAAAGTAAAGCAAACTGTAAAGTTGGGAAGATACCTAGAATGGGAAACTATTTCTATGCAACATTTTTAATTGTTTTCTTTTTTAAAATTTGTTTTCCAGCATTTTTAATTTTAAAAAGACTCAAAGCCTAGAGATAGCACCTTATGAAAAAAATCAATCAGTTGTTACAATGGTTGGCTTTTCTTGGGGAAATCATTATTGAAATATTGCATGAAAACCTGTTAGATTTGTAAGGTTAATCCCTGAGATTATAAACCTTGGTTTTCTACCATAATTATCTAGAATTAGTTCTCTAATACTACTAGACCTATACAGGACAGGGCAAATGGGACTGTGTTTCAGGGTGTAGACATCCGGGTGGTGGTCGTTATCATGTTTTTCCTTATAGGAATATCCTCTAGCCCATGTTGCCACAGTTTTTCCTCTAGTTACTCCTTAATCTGGTCCTAGACTCTTACCACTAGGGTCCTATTGTCATGGAGCACCTTTCCTTAGGCCACTTGGGTGGGGAAAGGCACTACTGTTTCCTCATTTTCTCACCCAAAGCAAATTTAGTGGTAGTGAGGATGATTTGTGTGTGTGTGTGTGTGTGTGTGTGTGTGTGTGTGTGTGTGGATAGTAGATAGTTCACCCTTAAAAGATAAGTGTGTATCTCTCCTCTGAGTATACAGGTTTTCCATTAGCCAGAGATTTTATATGCACCCTCATTAGTCCAGATAATCCTTTTTCCAGGTATCGTGTACTGTTTAGATTTACAGCATGATATCTTCTGTTAGAGCCTCAGTTTGGATTTTGATTGATTTAGAAATCCTCCTACCCTCAATTCTGACTCACCTAAATTTTCCCTTTTATTGTTCAGTTGTGTCCAACGCTTCGTGACCCCATTGGGATTTTCTTGGCAAAGATTCTGGAATGGTTTGCCATTTCTTTCTCCAGCTCATTTTACAGATGACAAAACTGAAGCAAACAGGGATAAGTGACTCCAGGGTCACATAGCTAGAAAGTATTTGAGGCCAGATTTGAACCCAGAAAGATAAGTCTTCCTGACTCTAGGTCTGGTGATTTATCCATTGTGCTACTTAAATGTCCTAAGTTTTCCTTAGTTACAAGAATTCCTAGTTAAAGATTTGAAAGCTATCTCTCTTGAGAAAAGTGCTTCAGGAACTCTTGGTGGAGGTACTTGTATTCTTTTGATAGTAAAAAGACAATAAAAAGCTCTCTATAAACCAGGAAAGGAAAACAGGTCTTTTGGAAAGGCTGAAGCAGACAGGACCTTGACTGCACATCTTGAGAAACTGAGCTAAAAAGGTTAGAGGGTCTAATAAAACAATTGACAAAAACAAACCTAGTTGGATACATACAAAATAGAATGGGCCATGACAATCCTAGAAGACTGTTTAATACGATGTCAAAAGCTACCAATAAAAAAGATACCAATTTACCCCTGTTTCTAGACACTGGAAAAGCTTTTGACAGTTAATTTGAAGCTTTTATTTTTGACATTGAAAAGCATGGGCTTGCCACAAGAATTCATTTCATGGATGGAAACATTATCTGATCACCCAAAGGCCAAAATTAAGGCTAATGTTTATAATTGGAGATCCTTTTTTCCTGACAAGGAGGCAGCCTCAGGGGCTGTTCTGGTTCTCCTCTATTATTTGGCTCATCAATGGAAGCTTTGGCGGTCAAGATAAGGCAAAATGAAGGGAGGAAAATGGGGCACTTAAGCAACGCAACTTCATTGTGTGTAGACAATGTGGCCCAATTGTGTGATGTATTGGACTTCTAAAATCCACTCATTCTGTGGAGTCAAGTGCAAGGTGAATCTCTTCTTTCAATGGAGGGGCTTGATTTGGCTTTGTTGAAGAGGACATTTTTCTCATATAAGAAACTTCTTTATTTCCAAGATGGAATGTATTTTTCAGGTGGTATTTTCTATGTTTCATAAGCAAGAATAAGCATACCTTCTGATTCCAGTTTTAGGAAAACTTCTCCTTGACCCTGACACCTGCACTGTGCCCTAAATCTTTTGAACAAGGTTGACCAATTTCCACAAGTAGTTTGAGCAGCTTTCTATGACACTGAAGACTCTCCCAAGATGATAGAATTAGAGATAAAAGGTCCTTCAGTACAACTTCCTCATTTTAAAATGAGGAAATTGAAGCAGATGAGGTTAAGTGACTTGCTCAGGGCCACATAGCTTGTAAATATCTCAGGCTGGCTCTGAATTCAGGTCTTTAGGACTGATTAGCCATCCATCTACTATGCCACCTAATGTCCTGCTCTTTGTCATAATTCTGTTCCCTAAATGAAACTAGAGAGAAAATTCAGAGAAATTTCTTAGACAAATTCATTCTAGATATAATTAAGAAAAGTGTGATGGGGTGTAGAGATAGGAGAGAGTGCAGATTGGGCATGATCCATGGGCAGGAGATGGTGCTGAGAGGTTTCCACTGTCTTGTGGCTAATGATCTGTCCAGGGACCTAATGATTGTTTTGTATTTGCACCATTAGTGGCTATAGCTATGATAAACAAGTGAAGTTACTAATACTGTTAGTCTAGTTAGGGGAGACTGGCCATGATTGCTATACATTACAGTAAACTTGAGCCTGAAGTTTGAACTCTGTATTTGCCTTCACCTAACTGGGCAACAGGACACAGTGAATAGGATGCTGGGTGTGGAGTTAGAAAGATCTGAGTTCAAATATGATCTCTGACGCTTTCTAGTTGTGTGACCCTGGGCAAATCACTTAACCTCAGTTTGCCTCAGTTTCCTCAACTATAAAGTGGAGATAATAGCACCTATCTTCCAGAGTTTTTGTGAGGATCAAATGATATGAGATCAAATGTTGTAAAGCACTTGGCCAATAGTCAGTGCATAAATGCTAGCTATGATAATTATTACTATCTAAAAAGGGAAGCCAAGTGAGGTCTGCAGCTATGACTAGGCTGTATAAATGCAACAGTTGGGGACCCTGGACATATTACTTCCATGTTCTATTTCTGTGCCATCCTACTTGCCCTCCCTTTGGGAACAATATCAGAGAAATGGCGATAACTATGTCCCTACGGTACTAAGTGCATGCCTGTATTTGTACTGTCTGCTTCCTGAGAGCTGGTATGTTTGTACGAGGGGGAAAAGCAGTTGTGACAAGACACAGCCAGTGTCAGTAGATGCTAGGTCCCAGATCTCTGAGAAAGGATTATCATAGGGAAATATGTAAAGTCACATGATGGAAATAACATAGAAAGATACCATGATTGCAGGGGTTTCCCTAGGGACATACCTGGTACAGTAGGTAGGGTATTAGCCTTGAAGTTAGGAAATCCTGAGTTCAAATCCAGCCTCTGATACTTATTAGCTGTGTAACCCTGGGCAAGTCATTGCCCAACCTATCTCAGCCTCAGTTTTCTTATCTGTATAATGGAGCTCTTCCTAGGTATGTTGTGAGGATCTAAAGATATGGCATTTGTATAATACTTTGTAAAAAAAAGCTTAAAGAGCTCTATAAATTCTTAGTATTATTATATTGTTAGCCTTATTCATGTCTGCTGCCTATGATGTTGGGAAGTTGTCTTGATTCTCCTGGAATAAGTGGTTGATCTTTTCAATATGAAAGCATCTGATTCATCTGATTCTGCATTTTATATCCTTCTTTCAATTGATTCCAATGAGTACTAATTAGATGCACATGACTGCACTTTGCTCTGCTTATGCTTTCACCTGATTAAATAATCACTGTCTTTCTCAACACCAAATATGGTAGTTTGTGTGGGACAGTATGGTTACTCTTCCTTCTTTTTATTTTTCTTCATTGTAAGACACATTGCCTCTGATCCTCATGCCTTTGCACTGGCTGTCCCTCATGCCTAGAATGCTCTCTCTCCTCACTTCCACCCTTAGAGTCTCTAACTTCTTTTAAGGCTCAACTTAAGTACCATCTATATGAAACCTCATTTGGTGAATGAATTATTTTTTGGGATACAATGACTGTGCAGTGGTGGATAATTCATAGGTGGAGAAGGTATATGTGTACATACGGGCAGCTAGGTGGCACAGCAGATAGAATGCTTGGCCTAGCATCAGGACAACCCGAGTTTAAATATAGCTTCAGATACTTACTAGCTGTGTGACTCTGGACAAGTCACTTAAGCCTATTTGCCTCAGTTCCCCCATCTGTAAAATGAGCTGGAAAAGGAAATGGCAATCCATGCCAGTAACTTTGCTACAAAAACCCCAAATGGGGTCATGAAGAGTCAGACAGGACTGAAAATGACTCAACAACAACAAAACATGCACACAGAATCACAAAACTTCTGAGCTGGATTTCAGACCAAGTCCAATCTATATCTGAACAAAAATCCTCTCTACAACACACTGAGAAGTGGTTACCATATCTGTCATACTTAACTTTTTCTTGAAAACTTCTAGTGAGAAGAAAGCTACTTACTACCTTACAGGAGAGTCCACTCTACTTTTTAAACTCCAGTTGTTAGAATGTTTTTCCCTAATTCAATTTCTTCCTTGCAACATTTACGCATTAGTGTAATCTTTGAGGCAATGTAGGAAAAGTCAGTTTCCTCTTCCAAATGACAACCTCTCAAATATTTCAATCAATCGATCAGCAAACATTTCTTAAGTGCCTACCATCAGATAGCACCATGTTAAGATATGGAAATACATATGTAAAAGTAAGATAGTCCTGGTCTTTAAGGAGCTCACATATTGTGTGTATCTGAACATGCATGTATGTGCATGCGTATGTGTACAATGGGCCAAGCCACAGCCAATTTTTTTACGTGTTTTTCCTGATTGTTATAGGGGATGGTCCTATTTAGGTTGAGGGGAGCCATTAGGAAGTTATGGTTATGTAAAAAAAGAAAAGGACACCAATAATTACTTAAAGCTTCATAATGTGAGAACAATTAAAAAGCCCTTATCTCCAGCATAGAAATCATATCATAATTATCTCTGTATTCCCCATAGTATCTAGCACCACTTTTTTGATATACAGTAGGTGCACTAAAAAAATTTGCTTAATGAGTGAATTAATGGATGAATGAATGCATGGTCTTTCTATATGACAGCATTAGGAGACTTCTTCAAGAAATGATTGATCGTTCTATTTACACTGCCCTGTTTTTGGAGAAATTAAGATCAGCGCAGTTCCAGGAACCATTCCGCCACAGCGTGAATGGATTCAGACTTAAAGGGCAAAATGGGCAGGTAATCCACAAAACCATGAGGCAGATGCTCACTTTCCTCATGGATGTCCAACCCTCCCTTCAGCCAGTTCAATCCTGGTTTTGTAATTTTATAGTCTTTCATATTTTCCAGGAAACCTTTGATGGTGTTGGCAATTCTGAAAGTATAATAAAATAGATTGCAGTATATGCACCTAATCCAACACAGCTTATTTCAGAAGTACTGACTGGAAAAGAATCTTTAGTGAACACCACAACCCAGAGCATTCTTCTAAGTGCAGTGGAAACAACCTGCAAAGTCAGTGCCCTTGAGGAGTTTCAAATCTGTAGTAGCAGCAATATCCTACCTCCTCTTCCTCACTTCAAATTATTTTTCCCTAAAAAACATTGAAACCAGCCTAGAGATTTAATTGGCTCAGAGGACTAAGACTGGATTCATTGATGTAGTACCCTGGTCTTTTCGGTACAAAACAGCCAGGACATGAGGGGCTGGAACTGCTTCCCCAGGCTTTTGCACATTTGCAGGATGACCAGCCCTGGATAGATAATCAACACAGGAGAGCTATACTCAGTCTCATCAAAGTTATATCCTAGATGAGCAACCTTTCCCTGCTTTCTATGTCATTTTGCTTCTATGGCAAAGGGAACCACCTTTTGTTAACTGTTTGATAGCCAAGTATCTTATTTTGTTCCAGATTCTGACCTAGCTACCAGGGTACTGGCATGAATCAGGCCCAGGCCATGAGAAAATCTAGAGGTTTACAATAAATGTCACTTGATTTCTGGGATGTAATTAGGCCCCATAATTTCTCTCAAGAAACTTAGGCACCACTGGTAGCTGTTCTAAAGTCATCTAGAGTTGACTTTCACTGAGGGACCCAGGACTTCTTAATATCTTGACTGTCATCAAAGCAAGCGATGCCATGCAAGACTTTTGCTTACATATACTAAGTGAAAGAGAAAGAAAATGCAACAAAAAGACACAAAGCTAGAGACTCATCTTGGCCAGGTCATGTGCAAGTAGTAGCTACTTATGCTAGAGTTGGGGAAGGCTCTTGGGTCTGAGTTCTACAGGAGTCTCTCTCTCACTAGAAGATCCAGAGAAAATCAGTTACAGTTCCTAGTTCAGAAATGAGAGTGGAGACTATCTAGCTTTTCAAACTGATATAGAACCCCCTATCCTCAGCAAATTAAAAGGGGATAGACCTGGCACATTTGTCTATATCCTCAATTCCAGAAAGGTCTTTGATCTTTGGAGGAGAATCCATTATTGCTTTTTCAGTTTTTCAGTGCCTTCTGCAAAGGATTACAGCAAAGTCCATGTAGCACAATGCTCAATGAGCTCTCAAAAGCTCTGTAAACACATCTCAAACAGTTCTTTCAGCAGAGTTGTTAGGCAAACCTAAAAGTTTAAATATCTGCCTGGCTTGCACTCTTTCATTGTGCGGTTACTCATGTGATTGCTTTCATGATTGGCTACATCTATGGATCTGAAGACTACATGTATAGCTGCATTGTCATTTAAAGACAAAACAAAAGTAAAACTTTGAAAACCACACCATTTTTTTCTCCATTCACATATATGCGCCCACACATACATCTCATAGTAAGGTCAAAAAAGACAAAAATCTAATTTTTCATTCCCAGCTTCCTACTCCTTTAACTAGGTGGTGCAGTGGATAGAGCACCAGTGCAGGAGTCAGGAGGACCTGAGTTTAAATCTCACCTCAGACACTTGACATTGACTAGCTGTGTGACCTTGAGCAAGTTACTTAACCCCAATTGCCTCATCCTGGGTTATTTCCAGTCATCCTGATGAATATCTGGTCACTGGACTCAGAAGACTGTGAAGGAGAAGTGAGGCTGGTGACCTGCACAGCCCTCCCTCCCTCAAAACAAAGTCAAGTATAAGTTAGTCATGTCATCATTTCTCTGATGGCATGGTCTTTGGCAATGGACAAACACACAAGTCTCTCCCCAGTACCTCACTTACTTCTTCTTTCCACTGTGTTCTCTGGAATGTCTATTCTATAATTAATGAACTTGCTGTCTTCCTACTTTTTCCTTTCCAACTTTTTCCATCTTAGGGTTTTCATTGAGACCTGGCACCTTCCTGATAACACTGCACACCTGCCTACTTTTTCCAGTATTGATTTCAATTTCATTCATACACACCCCTCCCCTACATTTCTCACCTACTCATTTGTCACTGTTGGGAAGTCTGAATATTTCTTGCTCCTTATTTCTGCTTTCAGACTCTCTCTACTACTACTAGCACTCTGTTCTCTGCAACCTCTCCTTCTTTGAATCCTATGCTATCCAAAGTTATAATCTAATCTTCATGGTCTTTATCCATCAAAACCCCCCTTTCTCCCTTAGGACATTCTTCTTTCTTCCTCAATGATTTCAGTACATGGATCACTGTCTTCTATTCCATCCCAGCTGCTGCCCTCATGACAGGAGACTTTAACATATGTTTGCTGCTCCCTAAAATACCCTAATCTTCCAGTTACTCATTCTACTCAACTCCCATTGTCTATTGGGACAAAAATATTTTTCAATCCTCAATATTCAATTCCTTTCAGCTTCTCTGAATTCTAAAGTAATTTCTCAGTACAACATGAAGAAAGCTTAAATTACTAGACCAGGAGCCCTGAGACATTTAGTGGGTCTAAAACACAACTTACTACAATTATCTTTAAAGTAAAATATTAAGGATACAGAGCATATTTACAGAAATTTTATTTTATTGAACCTGATCCAACAGAAACTGTGAGAGAAACTAGAGAAAGCAGTCATTGCCTCCCATTACCAGAAGCATTGTGGCCATGTATAACTAATTTTTCTCTGCATTACTCAACCTCTTTTCAAGGAACTCATTCAATCTCCAAAACTACCCACTAAGGCTAAGTATAATGGACTGATCCTAATTCATGCTAGTGTCTTGGTGGTATAAGTACAAAACTGGAATGAAATTAGACATTTATAATCCATTTAACACTTAACAAAAGTGGGCTTTCTTAGCCATAGTAGAAAATATTCAGAGCAGGGAAGGGATTTTATCCAGGATAAAGCATTGATTCAGTTGAAAACTTGGTGTTGTTCATACATATGGTTTATGGTCTGAAACCTCAGGGAGGGTCCCCACTTATGTCCTAGATGTTTTGTACCCAAGAGACTAAGAAAATACCTCAGTGACTTGAGTCTTAGTCTCCTGAATCAATTAAATCTTGAGGACAGTTTCAATACTTTTAAGAGGAAAAAACACTATGTTAAAGTGAAGGAGGAAGGATGCATTTAGGATATTTCTCCTATGACAATGAGGTATAACCATTTCATTTCTGGTGGGAGTTGTACCCTCCCTGTATTTCCTACTCCTTGCCATTCTCTAGGAGCCCCCCAAAAAGTTGTAGAATATTGGATTTGTGAAGATCAAAGATCAGATAATAAACAGAAAGTCAATGGGGTTGGGGGAGGGGCTGGCTTATGAGCAATAAAGAAATTCCATTGAAGAGATGAGAGTTGATGGCCCCTAGAAGCTAGAGCATTAGAATCATGGGAATTAAGCGATCCAATAGGCTATATCTTCATAGGCTACAGATCCAGGTGTCTCAAGAAGGGTTCAGACCCTCTTCTGGCATGTAGTAGGCTCTTGATAAATGGTTGTTGATTAACATACACACACTCTCTCTCTGTCTCTCTTTCTTTCCAATTGACTCTAAGAATGCTTCTTTGGCTGCATGAAAGTAATACTAATTATCTGCTTACAGCTAGTTTCCATGTAGCCTATTCATGATTATGCTTATTCTTAACCATGTCAAATTAATCTTGCTATAAATTTATTTGAGAATAATACTAAACTCTTCTTGTATGCTTAATTTTCATAGTGTATTGCTCATATAATATAGTCATCCACTTGCAAAGTTAAAAATTAGAGGAAATTTTAGAGAGGATGGATAATCATGAAAATATTTGAAATGAAATGGATTGGGGAGGAGCCATGATGGTAGAGGCAGAAAACTGGCTAAGCTCTCTTAAAATTCTGCTCCCCAAATCTTTAAAACAACACTTCAAATAGAATCCTGAAGTGGCAGAGCCACTAATAGGTCAAGGTGAGATGTTTTTCTTCACCAAGACAGCTTAGGAGATTGGCAGGAGAGGTCTGTTACACTGGTATGGAAATAGGTTGAGTACTCAGTGAGAGGAACAGCGGCAGTTCTTGGAGGAAGCTGAGACAGCAGCAGCAGCTTTGGGAGGTGTTAGTCCAGAGATGGATTGATGGAATTTTTCTATTTCTACTTTCCCTTCTTGTTCTAATGTTTCAGGACAATTTTCTTAATTTCTTATATTATTATATCAAGATTATTTTTTGATCATAGCTTTTAGGTTTTCTCATTATTCTTATGTTTTTCTCTTCTTGATCTGTTCTCCAGGTCAGTTGTTTTTCTTCAGATGTTTCACATTCTCATCTGTTTTTTTCATTCTTTATATTTTGTTTTATTATTTTGTGATCTCTTACAACTTCATTACTTCCCCCTGCCAGTTGTTATTTTCCAGCAGCTGTTTTCTTTCTTTTCCAATTGGTTGACTTACTTTTCATAATCTTGTTTTTCTTGGATTTTTAAAAATTTTTCTTCAATATTTCTCATTTTACTTTTAAAGTCTTTTAAAAAGTTCTTCTACAAATTCTTTGGGGCAGGTGACCATTTGACATTACTCTTTGGGATAGAAGAGGATTACTTTGCTTCAGTATCAGTCCTCTGAAGATGAACCCTGTCTTGTCTATTCTCATAGTTACTCTCTATGGTTGGATTCCTTCTCCTTTGCCTTTACATTTTTTAGAAATTTGTAACAGCTTAGTTTTTTGTAATCATTTCTAGTCCTGGGGAATGGAGTGGTGGTGCCTCTGGCCTCAGATCCACCTTCAATGCTCCCCTCTGGCCTGGAACCTAAACTTAGACCTCCAGTCTCCTGTAAGTGCCCATAGCCAGTAGAGTCCCCACCTCACTGCTTCTGCACTCACCGGATGTGTAGTACTTACTTCTCTTCCTGCCCCCCATGTCTCTGCAGCACAGTTGAGTCTGGTCAGTTGTCAGTAGAGGTTCCCGGGATCTTCCCCAGTTCAGATGCCCTACTCCCTCACTGTCCTGGAATAAAACTTCCTGTAACTGGAGCTGAGGCAGCTCCCAACCTAACTAACTCCAGGGCTTGCAGCTTATTCTTTAAGGAGTCCCTAGCTTGGAGGTGTTTACCCTTCACAGGGACAAAACCTTGTCCTGGGATTTTTCTTCAGATCTTCTCTGATTGTCCCAGGAGGACCCCTGTTCTATCCCTATTCATTTATTTTTAGTAACTTGTATTCACCCGGAGACAAGATTTCATCTGAGACCTTAGAATTTTCTGACCCACTCTGTCATCTTCCCAGAATTCTCTCTGAGTATCATCTTTCAAGGAAAAAATGGAGATTTAATGATAAAGAAAATTTTCAAGCATTCCTGATGAAAAGACCAGAGCTGAATAGAACATTAGACATTCAACACAAGACTCAAGAGAAATGTAAAATGATTTACATGAATGTGAAATCATAAGGGACTTAATATGGTTAAACTATTTATATTCCAATATGGGAAGATAATACTTGTAACTCTTAAGAATTTTAACATTAATAGAATAGTGATAGAATATCAAGGATGTAAATTGACTATGATGGGATGATCTAAAACAAAATTAAGGGATGAGAAAGAGTGATGCACTAGGAGAAGGGAGAGGAAGAATGGGGAAAATTATCTTATGTAAAAGGGGCACACAAGAAAGAGCTTTTACAATGGAGGAGAAAATAGGCAATGACAGGCAATGTTTGAATCATCCTGTAGTTGGGATTGGTTCAAAAAAGGAATAGCAATTGGGTATAAAAATCTATCTTACCCAATAAAGTGGTAGGAGGGAAAGTAGAAACAAAGTAGACTTTTGAGGGGGAGCAGATTAAAAAGAGAGAGAAGAATAAAGAGGGAAAAAAAGGTTGGAGGGAATACAATTAGTTTTCATCACTGTGAATATGAATGGGAGGAACTCACCCATAAATCAAAAGCAAGTAGCTCAGTGGATTAGAAACCAGAATTCAGCAATATGTTGTTAACAAGAAACACACCTGGGGAGGCAGAGCCAAGATGGTGGAGTTAGGGCAGGGGATCAACTGAGCTCTCCCTTAAACTCCTCCAAATATCTTTAAATATTTATAAATTTAAATTTGACTCTAAACAAATTCTAGAGGGGCAGAACCCACAAAAACCAGAATGAAGCTGTTTCCCAGCCTGACAACTTATAAGGTCAGTAGGAAAGGTCTGTTGCATCAGGGTAAAAGAGGAGCCAAGGTCAGTGCAGACTGGACCTCAACAAACCAGGAGCAGGCCTTGGGGCAACTGGATCAGTGGTAGCAGGGGCAGTTTCTAGACCTCTCAGTCCACAGATGGTAAGGGGTTAAAACAACCTGTTAGAAAGATATTTTAGGGGTTCCTTTGCTGGCACCAGAGGCAGTACTCTGTTACATCACCTATACTTGGATCTGGGTTGCAGTCCTTGGTCTTAGTCCCAGTGCAAGGAAGAACACTAGTACACCAGAGCTTTCTCCATGGGAAAATGATATTTATAACTCCTAAAAAATTATTCTCATTATTAGGGCAGTTAGGAGGAATATACATAGACAGAAAGCAGAGGTATGAGTTGAATGTGATGGCTATCTTAAAAAAAAGTAAGGGATGAGAAAGAAGATTGCATTGGGAAAAGGGGAAAGGGAGAGGTAGAATGGGATAAATTATCTGACATAAAAGAAGCCTGAAAGAGATTGTAAAGTGGAAGCAAAAATGGAGCAAGTGGGGAGGGGAGCTCATGAACCTTACTGTCATCAGAATTGGCTCAAAGAGGAAATAATAATACATACTTATTTGGGTGGATAAATCTATTTTACCATAAAAGAAAGTAGGGAGAGAAGAGGAAAAGCGAAGAGGAGAGAACAGATAGAAGGGAGGGCAATTTTGGGCAAGTAAAAGCCAGAAGTGAAACACTTTCAAGAATGGATAGGGCAAAAGGAGAGAGAGAGAGGATAATCAGGGAAAATTGAATGGAATGAAATGAATAGCTGGTAATCATTACTTTGAAAAAAATTTAAAGTGCATTTCTCTCATAAAGACTTCAATTCTCAAACATATAGAAAACTGAGACAAATTTATTG
Organism: Notamacropus eugenii; assembly: GCF_028372415.1. Lineage (NCBI taxonomy): Eukaryota > Metazoa > Chordata > Mammalia > Diprotodontia > Macropodidae > Notamacropus > Notamacropus eugenii. Next base: position 111,799,544 of record NC_092872.1, on the reverse strand, counting down.
AAACTTATTTCAAGTGAGCCGTTGCTCAATTGATAAATGGTCAAAGGATATGAACAGGCAGTTTTCAGACAAAGTAACCAAAGCTATGTATAGTTATATGAAAAATGCTCTAAATCACTATTGATGAGAGAAATGCAACTCTGAGCTACACATTACATCTGTTAGATTGACCCATATGACAGAAAAGGAAAATGACAAATGTTGGAGGGGATATGGAAAAAATTAAAACACAACAATTCTGGAGGGCAATTTGGAACTATGCATATTCTTTAACCAAGAAATACCACTACTAGGTCTGTATCCCAAAGAAATAAAAAAAGGAAAATGACCTATGTGTACAAAAATATTTATAACAGCTCTTTTTGTGGTGGCAAAGAATTGGAAATCAACGGCATGTTCAACAATTGGGGAATAACAAGTTGCTATGATTGTGATGGAATACTATTATACATTAAGAAATGATGAGCAGAAAACCCTCAGAAAAACATAGAAAGACTTATATGAACCGATGCAAAGTGAACTGAGCAGAACCAGGAAACATTGTATACAGACAGTAACAGCAATATTATATGATGCTGTGCTATAAAAAACTTAGCTATTCTCAGCAATACAATGTTCCAAGACAATTCTGTAGAACTTAGAATGAAAGGTTCTATCCGAATGCAGATCAAAGCTATTATTTCTTTATCTTTCTTTATTTTTCTTATTTTTTTCCGTTTTCTTTCACAGAATGACTTACATGGAAATGTGCTTTGCAGTACTACACATACATAACCTATGTCAAATTGCATACCTTCTCAATGGGTGGGGGGAAAGGAGGAAGGGAGAGAATTTGGAACTCAAAATTTGAAAAAAAAGAATGTTGAAAATTGTTTTCATGTGTAATTGGGAAAAATAAAATATTAAACAATATTTTAAAAAGAAATATTTAAAAATGTTTTAGGATGATATTTAAGATATTTAAAAAAGAAAAATTGAATAACATTTAAAGAAACACTTGAAACAGACACACACAAAATGATGATCAGGCAGACTTCAGAAAAACCTGGAAAGACTTATTTGAACTGATACTGAGTGAAGTGAGCAGAACCAGGAGAATATTGAACACAGTAACAGCCACAGTATGCAATGACTGATTTTGACAGACTTAGCCCTTCTCAGCAATGCAAGGATCTAAAACAGTTCTAAAGGACTCATAATGGAAAATGCATCCACATCCTGAAAAAGAACTATAGAGTTACAATGCTGAGGGAAGCAGACTCTTTTCTTTTGTGTTTTGCACTGTTTTGTTTTGCACTGCTTTGTTTTTCTTGCTTATAGTTTTTCCCATTTATTATAATTTTTCTATGAGACATGACTAATGTGAAAATGTGTTTAATAGGAATGTGTGTGTAGAACCCATATAAGACTACATGCTGGCTTGGGGAAGGAGTGGGGAGGAAGGGGAGAAAGTTTAAAATTTATGGAAGTGAATATTGAAGACTAAAAATAAATAAATTAACTAATAAAAACAGGGGGAAAAGGAAGAAAAAAACGCAAGATACACACAGAGTAAAACTAAGGACCTGGAATACAATCTATTATAATTCAAATGAGGCAAAAAAAAAAAAAAGGCAGGAGTAGCATTCAAACAAAACAAAACTGAAAATAATCCTAATTAAAAGAGATAAACAGGGAAACTACATTTTGCTAAAAGATACAATAGACAATGAAGATGAATCCTAAACATATATATGCCAAAGGTATAGCACCCAAAGTCTTTTTTTTTTATTATTTTTTAATGTTTAACAATCACTGCCATACAATTGAGATTTTATCCCCCCCACACCTACCCCCCCACTACCCCCCTCCCTCCCCACGACTGCATACAATTCTGTATAGGTTCTACATATACTTTCCTATTGAGTATATTTTCACTATAGTCATGCTATGTAGTCAGACTAAAATAAATGAAAGAAATCATATAACAAATCAAAGCATGATACACAAACACATACACATACACAAACATGATCTGCTACATTTTGTGAATAACTTCCATATTTCTTTTTCTGAGTGTGGAAGGCATTTTGCATTGAGAACCACCTTTGGAATTTTTTTTTTTTATAAGAAGTTTTTGCGTTATTACAAAATTCCAAGTCTACCAGAAAAAACACTCGCACACTGTGGTCGTTGCTGTGCACAAAGTTCTCCTGGTTCTGCTCCTTTCACTCAGCATGAGGTCATATAAGTCCTTCCAGGCCTCTCTGAAGTCTTCTTGTTCATCATTTCTTATGGCACAATAGTACTCCATTATATTCATATACCATAATTTATTCAGCCATTCCCCAATTGATGGGCATCCCCTTGACTTCCAGTTTTTGGCAACTACATAGAGTGCTGCTATAAATATTTTTGTACATGTGGGACCCTTTCCCATTTTTATGATCTCTTGGGGATATAGTCCTAGTAGTGATATTGCTGGGTCAAAGGGTATGCACATTTTTGTAGCCCTTTGGGCATAGTTCCAAATTGCTCTCCAGAATGGCTGGATGCACTCGCAGCTCCACCAACAATGAATTAGTGTTCCAACTCTCCCACATCCTCTCCAGCATTTATCATTTTCTTGTTCTGTCATGTTTGCCAATCTTATAGGTGTGATGTGGTACCTCAGAGTTGTTTTGATTTGCATCTCTCTAATCAATAGTGATTTAGAGCATTTTTTCATATGATTATAGATATCTTTAATTTCTTCCTCTGAAAATTGCCTGTTCATATCCTTTGACCATTTATCAATTGGGAAATGACTTGTATGATTATACATTTGAGTCAGTTTTCTATATATTCTAGAAATGAGGCCTTTATCCCCGAGCTTAGCTGTAAAAATTCTTTCCCAATTTACTACATCCCTCTGGATTTTGGTTGCATTGGGTTTGGTTGTGCAAAAACTTCTCAGTTTAATGTAATCAAAGTTATCCATTTTGCATTTCATAATGCTTTCTATCTCTCCTTTAGTAAAGAATTCTTCCCTTCTCCATAGATCTGATAAATACACTATTCCTTGCTTCTCCAGTTTATTCATGGTATCAATCTTTATACCTAAATCATGTACCCATTTAGACTTTATTCTTGTGTACAGTGTCAGGTATGGGTCTATGCCTAATTTCTGCCACACTGTTATCCAGTTTTCCCAGCAATTTTTGTCAAACAATGAGTTCTTATCCCAGAAGCTGGGGTCCTTGGGTTTATCAAACAGAAGGTTGCTATATTCCTTGCCTACTGCATCTTGAGTGCCAAGTCTATTCCACTTGTCTACCTCTCTGTTTCTTAGCCAATACCAAGTGGTTTTGATAATTGCTGCTTTATAGTACAGTTTGAGGTCTGGTAGCGCTAGGCCACCTTCCCAAGCACTTCTTTTCATTAGTCCCTTTGATATTCTGGACCTTTTGTTTTTCCAAATGAATTTTGATATTATTTTATCCAGCTCTAGAAAATAATTGTCTGATAGTTTAATTGGTATGGCACTAAATAAGTATATTAATTTAGGTAGAATTGTCATTTTTATTATATTAGCATGGCCTATCCATGAGCAACTAAAGTTTTTCCACTTACTTAAATCTGACTTTATTTGTGCAAAAAGTGTCTTGTAATTGTGTTCATATAATCCCTGGGTTTGTTTTGGCAGGTAGACTTCTAAGTATTTTATACTGTCTACCCTAGCTTTAAATGGGATTTCTCTTTCTATCTCTTGCTGTTGGACTTTGTTGCTAATATATAGGAACGCAGAAGATTTGTGTGGGTTTATTTTGTACCCTGCAACTTTGCCAAAGTTGTTTATTAATTCAAGTAATTTTTTACTTGAATCTCTGGGATTCTCTAGGTAAATCATCATATCATTTGCAAAGAGTGATAACTTAGTTTCTTCTTTGGCTATTCTTATTCATTGAATATCTTTATCTTGTCTAATTGCTACAGCTAACATTTCTAATACCATATTGAATAATAGTGGTGATAACGAACAACCTTGTTTCACCCCTGATCTTATTGGGAATGCATCTAGCTTATCCCCATTGCATATAATGCTTGCTGAAGGTTTTAGATAGATACTGCTTATTATTTTATGGAAAGTTCCCTTTATTCCTATGTACTCCAGTGATTTTAGTAGGAATAGGTGTTGCATTTTGTCAAAAGCTTTTTCTGCATCTATTGAGATAATCATGTGGTTTTTGTTAGCTTTGTTGTTGATGTGATCGATAATGCTAATAGTTTTCCTAATATTGAACCAGCCCTGTAATCCTGGTATGAATCCTACTTGATCATAATGTATTAATCTCGTGATAAGATGCTGTATTCGTTTTGCTAAAATCTTATTTAAAATTTTTGCATCTATATTCATTAGGGAAATTGGTCTATAATTTTCTTTCTCTGTTTTGTCTCTTCCTGGTTTGGGTATCAAAACCATATTTGTATCATAGAAAGAATTTGGGAGGACTCTTTCTTCCCCAATTTTCAAAAATAGTCTATATAGTATTGGAATTAACTGTTCTTTGAATGTTTGATAGAATTCACTTGTGAATACATCTGGCCCTGGAGATTTTTTCCTATGGAGTTCATTGATGGCTTGTTCAATTTCTTTTTCTGAGATGGGGTTGTTTAAGTATTCAACTTCCTCTTCTGTTAATCTGGGCAATTTGTATTCTTTAAAATATTCATCCATCTCGTTTAGATTATCGAATTTGTGGGCATAAAGTTGGGCAAAGTAGTTTCTAATTATTGTTTTAATTTCCTCCTCATTGGAGGTGAGTTCACCCCTTTCATTTTTAATATTAGTAATTTGATTTTCTTCTTTCTTTTTTTAATCAGATTGACCAAAGGTTTATCAATTTTATTAGTTTTTTCATAAAACCAACTATTGGTTTTATTTAATAATTCAATAGTTTTCTTCATTTCAGTTTTATTAATCTCTCCTTTGGTTTTCAGTATTTCTAATTTGGTATTTACTTGGGGATTTTCAATTTGTTCTTTTTCTAGCTTTTTCAACTGCAAGCCTAAGTCATTGATCTCCTCTTTCTCTATTTTATTTATGTAAGCATTCAAAGATATAAAATTTCCCCTAAGAACTGCTTTTGCAGTATCCCATAAGTTTTGGTATGTTGTCTCACTATTGTCATTCGCTTGAATAAAATTGTTGATTGTTTCTATGATTTCTTCTTTAACCCAACCCTTCTTTAGAATTAGATTATTTAGTTTCCAATTGATTTTTGGTTTCTCTTTCCATGGCCTTTTATTACATGTAATTTTTAATGCATTATGATCTGAAAAGGATGCATTGATTATCTCTACCTTTCTGCACTGGATTGTGAGATTTTTATGTCCTAGTACATGGTCAATTTTTGTAAATGTTCCATGTACCGCTGAGAAAAAGGTATATTCCTTTCTATTCCCATTTAATTTTCTCCAAAGATCTATCATATCCACCTTATCTAGAGTTTTATTTACTTCCTTAATTTCTTTCTTGTTTATTTTGGGGTTAGATTTATCGAGTTCAGAGAGGGGGAGGTTGAGGTCCCCCACTAGTATACTTTTGCTATCAATTTCTTCCTTCAACTCCCCCAACCTCTCCTCTAAGAATTTGGATGCTATACCACTTGGAGCATACATGTTTAGTAATGATATTGCTTCATTGTCTATGGTGCCTTTTAGCAGGATATAGTTTCCATCCTTATCCCTTTTGATTAGATCTATTTCTGCTTTTGCTTTGTCTGAGATTAGGATTGCTACTCCTGCCTTTCTTACATGAGCTGAAGCACAATATATTCTGCTCCATCCTTTGACCTTTATTCTATGTGTATCCCCCTGTTTCAAATGTGTTTCTTGTAAGCAGCATATTGTTGGATTATGGCTTTTAATCCATTCTGCTATCCGTCTCTGTTTTATGGGAGAGTTCATTCTATTCACATTCACAGTTATGATTACAATCTGTGTATTTCCCTCCAACCTCTTTCCCACCATTTGTGCTTTTAGCTCTCCTGTCTCCCTTCCCCTCCTCAATAGTATTCACTTTTCTTCCCCTCCTCCTGCAGCCTTCTCCTCCTTCTTTTAGCCCCCCTCCCTTTTACTCCCCTTTAGTCTTATTGCTTCTTTCCTCCCTTTTAACCACCCTCCCCTTTCTTCCCCCTTCCCCTCCTACTACCTATAGAGCTAGTTAGGATTATCTACTTAAGATTATTGTTCCCTCCTTTAAACAAATCAGATGAGAGTACCTCTCAAACAATGCTCATCTCCCTCCCCTCCTTCCCTCTACTATAGTTTTGTACTTCTTCCTGTGATATAATTTGCCATTTTCTGCTTCCCCCTTTTCACACCTCCTATTACAATCCCTTCTCACACTTAAATCATATTTTTGACATGACATCATTTACTTTATACCCGTTCCCTCTACATATATCCCTTTTATCATAATAGCTGCACAGTTCTCAAGATTAACAGGTATCATCTTCCCTTATAGGGAGGTAAACAGTTTGCCCTAATTGAGTAGCAAGTTTTTGTTTTTGTTTTTCCCCCCTGTTTACCTTTTTATGATTCTCTGGAGACCTGCATTTGAAGATCAAATTGTCTATTGAGTTCTGGTGTTTTGGTCAGGAAGCTCTGGAAATCCCTTATTTCCTTAAATGACTTTCTCCTTGCCTGAATTGTTCTGCTGAACTTTGCTGGTTAGTTGATCCTTGGTTGAAGTTCCAACTCCTTTGCCTTACGGAATATTGGGTTCCAATTCTTTCGATCTTTTAATTTAGAAGCTGCAAGGTCCTGTGTGATCCTGACTGTATGTCCTTGATATTTGAATTGTTTCTTTCTGGCTGCTTGTAGTATTTTCTCCTTCACTTGATAGCTCTGGAATTTGGCAACTATATTTCTTGGGGTTTTGAGTTTGGGATCCCTTTCGGGAGGGGAAAGGTGGATTCTTTCGATGACTATTTTGCCCTCTGAGTCTAGTACTTCTGGCCAGTTTTCCTTGATGATTTCTTGGAAGATATTGTCCAGACTCTTTTCTTCATCATGGGTTTCTGGCAGGCCAATAATTCTTAAATTTTCTCTCCTGGATCTATTTTCCAGATCAGTTGTTTTTCCAATTAAATATTTTACATTTTCTTCTATCTTTTCATTCTTTAGATTTTGTTTGACTGATTCTTGTTGCCTCATTGAGTCATTAGTTTCTACTTGCCCAATTCTAATCTTCATCGCATTGTTTTCTTCAGTTAACTTTTGCGTCTCCTTTTCCATCTGACCAATTTTTCCCTTTAAGGAGCTATTTTCTCCATTTAATTTTTGTACTACTTTTTCCATTTGACCAATTTTCCCAGTTGGGTTTTGGGTTTTCTTTTCCATCTGATCAATTTTCCCAATTAGGTTTTGGGTTTCCTTTTCCGTTTGATTAACTCTTCCTTTTAGGGAATTATTCTCTCCAGTTAATTTTTGAACTTCCTTTTCCATTTGTTCAATTTTCCTTTTCAGAGTGATGTTCTCATCAGTGAATTCTTTTTTTATAATTTTAAAATCATTGGCCAGTTTTTCTTTTATTTCCTTCTTCAGCTGTTCCAGGTAATCTAGTTGTGCTTGCGAGAAATTCATAGTCCCTTCTGAGGTTTCAGATGGAAGTACAGTCTCAGCTCTGACCTCTTTGGTGTTTGTGTTTTGGTCCTTATCCCCATAGAAAGATTCTATGGTTTTTTCACTTTTCGTCTGCTTTTTCCGATTCATGATGTTGGCTGAGTGTTGTAGCTTCTGGTTCTTTCAGTCAGAAGGTACAGATCTTTGTGTTGAGCTGATGTGTGTCGAGGCTAAAAGCAGGTTTTTGTTTTTTGTTTCCCAGATCAACCCTGGGGTTAGCTTGTTAGGTGTGTGGGAGGGGTGGTCTGGTCTCAGGAGATCTCCTCAGCTGACCTGAGGCAAAGGTAAGGTCAGGGGATGGTGATCCCAGCTTCCCTATTGTCTTCCCTTTTCCCCTGGAGGGCTGGGGCTGCCTAGATGCTAATGCGTGTTTCTGCCCCTCCTGGGGCTCGTCTCCTGGTGCTGAGGCTTGCCTGGGTCTCAGTGCAAATTTTCTCTGCCCTGGGTCGTCTGTCCTTCCAGATCGCCTCCGCCACAGTAGGAAGAATCCCCCTTTGCTATTTTTCTAGCCTCTGGCATTATGAGACTATTTGCCCCCTTCTGCTGTTCCCTCTGATCCAGGATTTATCTGGGGAAATATTTTATGGTTCTTTCACGGTCATCAGGGGGGAGGAGAGAGCATTTACTGATCACTCCGCCATCCTGGCTTCTGGAAGTTCAAGTAGGTGACTTACCGAAGTTTAGTCTTCAGGCTGAAGGTTTCAAGGGCTGCTGTGCTGATATCTGGCGCTCAGCGGCTCTCACCAGCTCGGTTTGGCTTGTCTCCTGCTCTGGTGGTTTCGCCCGCCACTCTCGGGCTTCTTAGGTCCCTTCTGCCCTTCTGCGCTGACCGCGCTGCGCTGTGTGCTGGGGGCTTACCCCTGCAGAACAGATCCTTCCCGTGGACCTTCCAGTCTAACCTGGGCTCTGAATCTGTCAAAGTCTGTCACCCACTGGATTCCACACCTCCAAAGTTTGGTCAGATTCTCCTTTCAGAGATATCCAGAGGAGTTTGTCCAGGAGCTTAGGTGAGTCGTTGCTTTCACTCCGCCATCTTGGCTCTGCCCCCCTAGCACCCAAAGTCTTAAAGGAAACGTTAAACGTCATACTAAAGGGAACGGGCAGTAAGTGGGCAGTCAGACTCCATTAGTTCTTTCTCTAAAGATGGACAAGGAACAGGCAGTGAGGAAGTTCAATTTTCCCCTCTAAGAATTAGATAAATCAAACAATAAAACAAATAAGGAAGAAATTAAGGAGATCCATAGAACTTTATAAAAGTTAGATATGACAGAATTTATGAGAAAATTGAATAGGAATAGAAAGGAGTATAACTTTTTTCTCAGGTGTACATGGTCCTTTCACAAAAATTGACCATATATTAGGGCATAAAATCTTACAAGCACATGCAAAAAAGCAGAAATGGCAAATACACCTTTTCCAGACCATAATGTAATAAAAATTATATACAATAAAGGGTTATAGAAACTGAGATTGAAAATTAATTGGAAATTAAATAATTTAATCCTAACCAATGAGTGGGCCAAAGAACAAACCATAGCAATAACCAAAAATATAATTAAAGAGAATGAGAATAAGGAGACAACAAAACAACATTTGTGGTATGTAGCCAAAGTAACATTTAGGGGAAATTTTATATCTCTAAACACTTAAATCAGTAAAATAGGGAAAAAGCAAATCAATGAATTGGGCATGCAATTAAAAAAAAACTAGAAAAAAGAATAAATTAAATATTCCCAACACCCAAATGGAAGTTCTGAAAATCAAAGGAGAAATTAATAAGATTGATAGTAAAAAATCTTTAGGTCAGATCTAAATAAGTGGAAAAATTTTAGTTGCTCATGGGTAGGCTGAGCTAATGCAAAAAGAAAAAGAGACAATTCTAAGTTAATTTACTTATTCAGTGCCATACCAATCAAACTACCAAACTGATTTCATAGAGCTAAAAAAAATAATCAGTTTCATGTGGAAGAGCACAAAGTCCAGAATTTCAAGAGAATTAATAAAAAGAAATGCAAGGAAAGGTGACCTAGTCATACCAGATCTAAAACTATACTATAAAGCAGCAACCATCCAAACTGCTTGGTACTGGCTAAGAAACAGAGCTGTAGATTAGTGAAATAGATTAGGTACACAAGACACAATAATCAATCAAATCTACTGTTTAAAAACCCAAAGACTCCAGCTTCTGTGAAAAGAATTCACTCTGACAAAAACTGCAAGGAAAACTGGAAAACAGCATGACAGAAACTAGGTATAGAACAACATCTGACACTGTATACCAAGAATACAAGCCATTCCCCAATTGATAAATGGTCAAAGGATATAAACAGACAGTTTTCAGATGAAGAAATTAAAGCTATCTATGGTCATATGAAAAATATACTCTAAATCACTCCTGATTAGAAAAATGCAAATTAAAACAACTCTGAAGTACCACATCACACCTATCAAATTGGCTAACATGACAAAACAGAAAAATGACAAATGTTGGAGAAGATATGGGAGAATTGGAACACTAATGCATTGTTGGTGGAGTTGTGAACTGATCCAACCATTCTGGAGAACAATTTGGAAGTATGCCCAAAGGGCTATCAAACTGTATGCATATTCTTTGATTCAGCAATACTACTAGTGGGTTTATATCCAAAAGATTGCATAGCAAAGGGAAAAGGAACTACAGGTACAAAAATATTTTTAGCAGCTCTTTCTGTGGTGGTCAAGAACTGGAAATTGAGGCGATGCCCATCAATTGGAGAATGATTGAACAAGTTGTGGTATATGAATGTAATGAAATACTATTGCTCTATAAGAAATGATGAGCAGGTAGATTTCAGAAAAACCTGGAAAGACTTTTTGAATTGATGCTGAGTGAAGTGAGCAGAACCAGGAGAGCATTGTTTACAGTAACAGTAACATTATGCGATGACCAACTTTGATAGACTTAATACTTCTTAGCAATTCAATGATCTAAGACAATTCCAAAAGGCTCATGATGGAAAATGCTATCCACATCCAGAGAAAGAATTATGAAATCTGAATGTAGATTGAACCACAATATTTTTTCTTTTTAAAATTTTCTTTCTCATGGTTTTTCCCTTTTGGTGTGATTCTTCTTTCACAACATGACTAATGTGGAAATATGTTTAATATGATTGTACATATATAGTCTGTATCAAATTGCATGCTATTTTGGGGAGTAAAGAGGAGAGATAGGGGAAAAATTTAGAACTCAAAATCTTATAAAAATGAACGATGAAAAGTAAAAATAAATAAACTTAAAAAATCTTTAGATAAACTAGTAGTCTGTTTTATGAAAAAAATAGATAAAATATTGGTTAATTTCATTTTTTAAAAAGAGATGAAAGCAAAATTACCAGCATCAAAAATAAAAAGGGTAAATATGCCACCAATGAAGATGAAATTAAAGCAATAATTAGGAGTTATTTTGCCCAAGTATATGCCAATAAACCTGACAATCTAAGTGAAATGGATGAATATTAACAAAAATATAAATTACCCAGGTTATCAACAGAGGAAGTAAAATACTGAAATAATCCTATCTTAGAAAAAGAAACTGAGCAAGCATAAATGAGTGCCTCAAGAAAAAATCTCCAGGATCAGTTGGATTCCTAAGTGAAATCTAACACTCATTCCTATTAAAACACTAGGAAGTATAGGAATAAACTGAGCTTTCCATAAAATGATTAGTAGTATCTATCTAAAACAATCAGAAACCATTATCAGTAATGAAATTAAGCCCGAAGCCTTCCCTATAAGATCAGTAGTGAAAACAGATATACATTATCACCGCTATTATACAATATTGTACTAGAAATATTAGCTATAGCAATAAGAGAAGAAAAAGTAATTGAAGGAGTTCAAATAAGAAATGAGGAAATAAAACTATTGCTTTTTGCGGATAATTTATTAGGATACTTAGAACATCCTAGAGAACTAAAAAACAAGTTGACACAATTCTAGTAAAGTTGCAGGATATAAAATAAACCCACATAAATCATCAGCATTTCTATCTATTACCAACAAAGTCCAGCAGAAAGAGATAGAAAGAGAAATTTCATTTTAACTGTAGGCAATATGAAATACTTGAGAGACTACCTGCTAAAACAAACCTAGGAACTATATAAACCTAATTACAAAATGCTTTTCACACAAAGAAAGACAGATCTAAACAACTGGAAAAATATTAATTGTTCATAGGTAGGCCAAGCCAATATAATAAAGATTATAATTTTACCCAAGTTAATTTACTTAGCACCATACTAGTCAAACTACCAAGAATCATTCTATAGAACTAGAAAAAATAATAACACAATTCATCTAGAAAAACAAGTATCATGAATATGAAAGTAATCAATAAATAAAAAATGTGAAAGAATGCAGCCTGTAGTCTTTACTGAAGATATCCTTTGATTTAGAATAGGGCTACTGGAACTTGTATTGAAATAAGTACTGTAGGAGTAGAAGCATGTGAACCCCTTTATAGTCACTTAGAAGTCCTAATGCTCAAGAGGTGGCACCATCTCCTGAGAAGAAACATCTTTAGGAGGGCATTTATAGAAAGAAAACCACAAAGCACAACTGAGGACAGTGTCAACAAAGAAACCAGAAGCAAAACAAAATTAAAAAAAAAAAAAAAAGCTCATGACAGTATCCAAAACAGAAGAAAGCAACCAGGAAGTAAAGGCATGGTGTTGACTCTTGGAGAAGAGAAAATACTTTCTTGGAGCCCTGTTGAAGCCCTACTTAAGACAGAATTATGAGTGTTGGGGACTGTTAGGGTAAAAGGAGGGCAAAACTCTCTTGAATGTATATTGTCTCAGGAGTGAGTCATTTTAAAGTTCTTTGCTGTGTAAATGAAATTTCAATTTGGGCTGCTTTAAGATTTGCAAAGCACTTAACATATATTATCTCAATTGATTTTCGCAAACAGGCTCTTTAGGTTGGTGGCATTGTTATTTCATTTTATCGATGAGGAAAATGAGACTAAGAAAAATAAGTGCCCTGTCTAAGATAACAGTGTCTCAGGCAAGATTTGAACTCAGGTTTTTCTGACTCCAACTCCCATACTCTATCCAATTCACTATTTAACTACCTTTATGAGAAAACCAAAAGTGTTTTAAGGCTAGGAATATGGATTAGAAGATGGGATGAAATACTTGGAATTTATGAATAAATAGACTATGACAATTCAAGTGTTAAAAAGAAGGTCATATTTTTCATGGTTGATTTTGAGTAAAACTGCACCTCTGCCCTTGAATTCATTGTCTGGTTACATCCTGTGGGGAATCAAGTTGCTACTTAGAGGGCTAGGAAGAATCTCACCCAACTCAGAAGTCTCTGGGGTTTGGAAACTGGAAATCTCTCTCTCTCTGTCTCTGTTTCTCCTCCCCCTCCTCTCTCTTTGTCTCTTTGTTTCTCTGTACATGTGTGTATGTGTATGTACATAGGTAGATAGATAGATATAGATTACAAATAGAATTAGACATAGATCTAGCTAGCTATCTCTTGATAGTTTGACCTTCACCCTGGTGAAGGTTTCAGAACTTAAGGTTACTTGTTTAGTCATTTTTCAGTCCTGACTCTATGATCCTATTTGGGGTTTCCTTGGCGAAGACACTGGAGTGGTTTGTTATTTCTTCCTCTTACTCATTTTATAGATGAGGAAATTGAGGCAAACAAGATTGAGTGACTTGCTTAGGGTCACACAGTTAGTAAATCTCTGAGGTTGGATTTGGATTCAGGCCTTCCTACCCCAGGCCCCGCTATCTACTGTGCCACTTGATTGTCACACTGTACTGCCATGCAAAGGCATGTTTTTGGTCTGTAAGAGGTATCTTTAAGCTGCTCATCTAGGTCCCTTTGCTCAACATTATCTAGTGATAGAGATATATAAAGCGTGTGTTAGAATATTTGTCTGATGGTGTGTTTTCTGCTGTAGGTTTTTTCTTGACATTTTTGTCTATTGGGAGACTGAAGGTTACTTTAATGTAACAACATTGTAATTTGGTTTAGTTGAGTGTTATCACCTATCAACAAAAGCCAGGGGAATATTCAATGTGTTTTGACAGCTTATGCTCAGAGAACTTGGGACTTTTATTAGTGAGGGAATTAGACCATGATCCCAAGTTGTGTGTCTGTTGTCCTGCCAATTAAACCTGACTGCCTGGGTATGCAATTGGATTCTCCCCAAGTTGGGACACAGGCAAAGCTGTCACAGTGTTCTTTCTAGGGTTCCTCTTAGTCCCCTCATGGCCCATTTATTTCCTATCATGTAATGCAAAATATATTTCCATTTTCATATTCTATTCTATCTCTCATGAAAGGAGAAGATGGTTTAAAAAGAGCAAGGATCTTTGAATGATTTACAACTGCAAATATCATCTGGGCCAACCTCCCCTCCCAGAGACAGTGCTGTATGGTGGAGAGTGTCTTAAAAATAAGAAAACCTGGGTTCTGGTTCTGATCTCAAGCCTGCCCTAGACATATCTTGATTTCCTGATTTATAAATAGAGGGGATTGGAGCAGATGACCTCAAAGATACCTTCTAGTTCTCAGGTTCTATCCTTTCTTCATTCCTGAACAAAACAAAACAAAAAAACTCAAATAAAAGCTTTTGTGGAAATATTGGGAGCACTTGTAGTTGAAACTGAAGGTGGCATATACATTGGCAGCCTTTCATCACTCCTCCATTCCATGCCTGTTTGCTCTTTAGCCAAGATAAAAGTTACAGGAAGGTAGTGGAAAGCTGCCAAACTTAGGGCATAACTGTAGGAGGGAAAGGATCAGAGCTGGCAGCTATTAAAGCTAAACTGTGTAGGCTTCCATCTTCTCCTGTAGCTCTGGTTAGAGTAGAGCAGTTCAGGGAACTGATGAGGAGACAGCATCAAGGAAGGAATCCTGAAACTTTTTATGGTGTTTTCACCTATTTCTACAGTGAAGCTACTTTATTGTTTAAGTATTAAGGAAGCTGAGGGGCTTTTGTGGAATATATTTGGGATTTGGAAAGCAAAATAAAGATGAACTCTTTTGAAGTCTGGAGAAGTCAAAGGATCATCATAGGATTTAGAGCTGGAAAGGACCCAAGAAATCTTCTAATCCAATCCCTAGTTTCATTATTGAGGACACTAAAGAAAGGAAGGAAAGAAATAAAAATTAATTAACATACATATTATGTACCAGGCACTGTGCTAAGCACTTCATAGAAGTTATCTCATTTGGTCCTCACAATTCTTGGAAGTAGGTGCAATTATTTTCCCCACTTTATAATTGAGGAAATTGAGGCAGACAGAGGTTAAATGAATTTCTTAGGGTCATGCAGCTAGTAAGTGTCTGCATCTGTACGCAAGTCTTCCTGACTCCAAACCTAAGGCTCCATTCACTGTTACATAGAAAAAGCTAGGAGGACAATCAGAAAGGTTAAATAATTTGTCCAATAGAATAGAATCATCTTCCTGAGTTCAAATCTGGTTTCAGACACTTACTAACTGTGTGACTCTGGGCAAGTCACTTAACACTGTTTACCTCAGTTTTCTCATCGGTAAAATGAGCTGAAGAAAGAAATGGCAAACCACTCCATTACCTTTGTTAAGAAACCCCAAATGGGGTCATAAAGAGTCAGATAACAGTAATTATGTTGTGGTTTGTCTTTTGTTCTCAGAGAAGACCATGACATCAGGAAGATAATGACATGACTTGCAATTGACTTTGATTTGACTGAGGGAGGCCTGGGCAAAGTCACCATCTTTACTTTCTCCTCCAGAGTCAGCTGGGTCCTGTGGCCAAGTATTGATCAGGATGACAGGAGATGGCCCAGGACGTAGTGGGAAACCTAGGTCCTTTTAAATCAAGGTCTTTTTCAGGTTCTCAGTTTGAGTGAGGGAATGCCCATTCAGTGAATAGGCATCTTTAAGAAGTAAGTCAAGGGATGGTCCCTTTAATAAAAAAAATAAAAAAAAATCAAACTGGGAGAGGAAGACCCTCTGAGATTCTGTCCCAAAGTGAAATAGTCATTATTTACATTCACTATGAGCCAGGAGGGCCCCAAAATACCATTAAGTGGTGCTTGGGCAGATAGCCATGTGATCCAAAATGAATTATGTTTAAGACTTGGTGTTTGAGAAATAAATCTAGCTAATCAACCCCAAGTTAAGTAAGTAGCTTTGGACCATCAAAATGCACCTTCTTTTGGGTAGAGGAGGGGAGAAGAGGGACATGGAGGAGAGGGCAAGGAGGGGAAGAGGGAGGTGGGGGAGAGGAATGGGAGGAGGAATCAGGATTCAAACCCAGGACTCCTGATTCAATGCTTCAGTCTTTTCCCAGCCCCAATGTCCCTCTTCTAGTTTGACATCTAGTTCATTTCAAAGATAAAGAAACAACAATGCAGAGAGGGGAAGTGATTTGTCCAAGTTCACTTGGATTCTTTAAAGGGGTGTGTGTGTGTGTGTGTGTGTGTGTGTGTGTGTGTGTGTGTGTGTGTGTGTGTGTGTGTGTGTAATTCATTTTTCAGTTTTACTTCCACAAGAATTTGAATTCCAAATTTTCTCCCCTTCTTTCCCCACCTCCCACCCCAGGACAGTGTGCACCAAATACACTCCTTCCTCCAGTATGTCCTCCCTTCTGTCACTCCCCTTCTTCCATCTCCTTCCCCTGTATTTTCCTTTAGGGCAAAATAGATTTCTATACTCCATTGCTTATACATCTTATTTCCCAGTTGCAAGCAAAAGCAATTTTTAACATTAATTTTTAAAGCCTTGAGTTCCATATTCTCTCCTCTCCTCCCTCCCCACTCACTTTTATTGAGAAAGCAAGCAATTCAACATAGATCATACATGTGTATGAGCTTCCATATATACATATATTTAACATATATGTACATATACATATATATGTGTACATATACATACACCTATACATGAAAGTATAACACTTCCATTACAATTATGTTTCAAAAGAGAAACCACATTTCCCTCTGTCCTGTCTTGCACTCCATTTATTCCATTACCTCCCTTGACCTGTCCTCCCACAATAGTGTTTACTTCTGTTTATCCCTTTTCCCAATTTGCTGTCCCTTCTATTATTTCCCCTCTCCTATGCCCTTCTCCCCTGCCTTCCTGCAGAGTAAAATAGATTTCCATACTCAACTGAGTGTGTGTTATTCTCTCCTTAACCCAAATCCCATGAGAGTAAGGCTCACTTATTCCCTTTTATCTCCTCCCTCTTCCTCTCCATTGTAAAAGCTCTTTCTTGCCTCTTTCATGTGAGATGATTTGCTACATTATACCTCTCTCTTTGTCTTACTCCTAGTACATTCTGCTTAACAGTAAATTTTATTTCTTATGTATTCTCCATTCATTTTCAGCTCACCCTGTGCCCTGATACACACACACACACACACATATGTAAACAAATACACATATGTATATATACACATACATACATCAATATATATACACATACCTACACATATACATACACTATAAAATATGCACATACATACTCACCCATACACACCTACATACATATATATATTGTATATATGTTAGTATGCAGTCCCTCTAACTACCTTAATACTGAAAAAAGATCTCATGAGTTACAAATATCATCTTTCCATGTGGGAATATAAGCAATTCAACTTTAATGAGTTCCTTATGGTTTCTCTTTCCTGTTTATCTTTTCATGTTTCTCTTGATTCTTGTATTTGAAAGTCAGATTTTTATATTCAAGTCTGATATTTTCAATAAGAATGCTTAGAAGTCCTCTATTTCATTGAAATTCCATTTTTTCCCCTGGAGTATTATACTCAGTTTTTCTGGGTAGGTGATTCTTGGTTTTAATCCTACCACTTTTGACCTCTGGAATATCATATTCCAAACCCTCAATCCCTTAATGTCAATGCTGCTTAATCCTGTGTTATCTTGATTGTATTTCCAGAATACTTGAATTGTTTATTTCTGGCTATTCACAATACTTTCTCTTTTACTTTGGAACTCTGGAACTTGGCTACAACATTCCTAAGGGGTTTTCCTTTTGGGGTCTCTTTCAGGAGGTGATCGGTGGATTTTTTCTATTTTTATTTTATCCTCTGGTTCTAGAATATTGGGGTAGTTTTCCTAGATAATTTCTTGAAAGATGATGTCTAGGCTCTTTTTTTGATCATGGTTTTCAGTCAGTCCCATAATTTTTAAATTATCCTTCCTGGATCTATTTTCTAGGTCAGTTATTTTTCCAATAAGATATTTCACATTGTCTTCTATTTTTTTCATTCTTTTGGTTTTGTTTTATAATTTATTGATTTCTCATAAAGTCATTTGCTTCTATCTTCTCCATTCTAATTTTTAAAGAGCTATTTTTTTCAGTGAGCTTTTGGACCTCCTTTTCCATTTGGCCCATTCTGGTTTTTAAAGCATTCTTCTCCTCATTGACTTTTTGGACCTCTTTTGCTCTTTGTGTTAGTCTATTTTTAATGGTGTTATTTTCTTCAGCATTTGGGGGGGGGGTCTCCTTTAGCAAGCTGTTGCCTCATTTTTCATGATTTTCTTGCATCATTCTCATTTTTCTTTGCAATTTTCCCTCCAACTCTCTTACTTGATTTTCAAAATCCTTTTTGAACTCTTCCATGGCCTGAGACCATTTCATATTTTTTTGGAGGCTTTGGATGTAGGATCCTTGATTTTGCTGTCTTCTTCTGGTATTATGCTTTAGGTTTCCTATAGCTATGTGTTTTGATTTCCGCATCTAAAAGGATGCAAGAAAATACCTTTTCACTGAGAAAGTAACCTTCTATAGTCTTACTTTTTCCCCTTTTGGGGCATTTTCCCAGCCAATTACTTGACTTTTGAGTCCTTGTCAAGTGTATGATACACTGCCCCAGACTTCAGAGATTCTGTGCAGCTTTTCTCTGAGATATCTATAGGGATCTGTGAGTTCTCAGTTCCTCCACAGTGGCATAGTCAAGGGAGAGGTGTTTACTCCTCTCCTGACCTATACTCTGATCTATGAGCAACCACAAGTACTCTTTTCTACCCTGAAACTGTAAGTAGGATTCCCTCTCCACAGCAGCTACCAGCTGCACCACAATAGTGCTCTTTCTCACCCCAGGACCACCACTCAGGACTGAGACCAAGATCAGCTGCTTGATTCCCCCACGGTGTATAGGTGGAAAGCTCCAGAAGCAGCCCCTGTGGTGGCAGTGCCTGAAGCTGCCCTGGGCCTGTTCCAAGCTCTCTTCTTGCCTAGATGAAAGAGCTTTCTCACTGACCTTCAAAGCAGTATTTTGCCTTTATGGGTTGAGAAATCTGGAAACCACAACAGCTGCCCTTGATTCAGCACCCCGAAGCCTGCTCCTCTCCAGTCTGTTTGTGTGTGGTAGTGTGGCCCACACTGGGCTCCACTGCACTCCTAGCCTACTGTGATGGACCCTTCCTGTCAGGCTTCCAGGTTGTCTTGGGTTGGAAATCTGTTTCACTCTGTCATTTCATGGCTTCTTTGGGGAGAGCTTGAGCAGGTCAATGCTTCTATTCCACCATCTTGGCTCCGCCCCTATTCACTTGGATTCTAATGGGCTAGTCTGACTCAAATCAGTCCTGTTAGTATTAGAATGATGAGATACAGTTAGGAAAAAGAGGTTGACTTATATAGCACAGAAAGGATATTGAATAAATATGTTACAGCACTTGGTTTATGTATACATGATAAGTCTCACTTTCAAAGTCCAATGGACAGAATAGGGTGTGGTGACTTGCTTGGTCTTGAGACATGTTCTGCCAAGGTTCAAGAGCATTTTTATTGCTTTAAGTTATCTTAAAGGGATGTCAATATGGTCAGAGGACCCCTGGAAGCTATATTAGCAGAAACTTATCTTGAACTTAAGCCCCTTAGGTCAATCAACTCTTGGGGAAAGAAATCTTTTCCATTTAGAGAAAGAAATAGCTTAATTCATATGCAGTGGTATGCTGGAGCAGGCTTATACCAGCCTGAGAGAGCTGATTATTAAATTTTCCATGTGAGTATTTATGACAAGAATTTAGCAGACCCACAAAAAAGTTTGATTTACTATTTTGTATGTTATTTTGTCTCAAGAAAGGGTTAAAAGAAAATAAAAAATTTAAAAAGAAAGATGAAAACCAATTTACCAGTAAAAAAAATGAAAAGGATGAATTTACCATCAGTGAAGATCACATTAAAGCATCGAAGGGGCAGAGTTATTTTGCCCAATTATATGCCAATAAATCTTATAATCCTAGTAAAATCTATGAATATTTACGAAAATATAAATTGCCCAGATTAATAGAAGAGAAAATAGAATTACTTAAATAACCCTATCTTAGGGGGAAAAAATTTAAAATCCTACAGGTGAACTACTCAAGAAAAAATCCCCAGAACCAGTTGGATTCAAAAGTGAATTCTACAAAACTTTTGAAGAACAATGAATTCCAACACTATATAAACTATATAAGCAAAAAGGAGTCCTAACAAATTCCTTCTATGACACAAATATGCTATTGATACCTAGACCAGGAAAACAAAAACAGAGAAAGAAAGCTATAGAGCGATTTCCCTAATGAATATTGATGCAGAAAGCTTAAAGAAAATACTAACAAGGAGATTACAGCAATGCATCATAAAGATCATACACTTTCAATAATGTTCAATAACGAAAAAGTTATCAACATATGTAGCCATGTAAATAACAAAAACAACTAAAATCATATGAACATCTCAATAGATATAGAAGTTTTTTTAAAAAAATGTAACACTCATTCCTATTAAAACACTCTAAAGCATAGGAATAAATGGAGATTTCCTTAAAAATGATAAGTAGTATCTCTCTAAAACCTTCAACAACTGCTCTTTGCAGACAATTTACTGGTATCCTTAGCACATCATAGAGAATCAACAAAAAAGCTAGTTGAAATAATTAACAACTTCAGCAGGGTTACAGGATATAAAATAAATCTAGCATTTCTATCTATTACCAACAAACTCCAGCAGGAAAAGATAAAAATAAAAACTTTTTAAAATAACTGTAGACAATATAAAATACATAGGAGTCTAACCATCAAGACAAACTGGGAAATTGTGTTTATCCAAGAAGTATAAGAATACAATTACAAAGCACTTTTCAATCAAATAAAGATAGATCTAAACTAAGGCTTCTTATACTTTTCCCACTTGTGAACTCATTTCACCTGAGAAATTTTACATGATCCCAGGTACATAGATGTAAAAATAAGTATACAAATAAAATATTTACTGAAAATAAATCATAAAGAAATATACTCTAAAACAATTCTTTGGTATATATAGAATTTTACAATTTATTAAAGATGAAAGCAAATTTTTATACTAATGAGATGGATGTTTGTTTATTTTAAAGAATAAAATCTCAGTGGAATATTTGATATGGCAGGACTTATAACATTTTTAGCATTTTTCAGAGTTGATCAGTATTTTGACTTTATATTGTCAATGCTGAGAATGCCACTTTGCATAAATATGTAGTACATAATGGCAGAAGTATAATTATGGCCATTTCAGAAATTGCTGGAAATTTTGTCTTAATTTCAAGTCAAAAATCATTCAACAATTTTTTAGGAAACTCATGTTTTAAACCTGTGACTTGATAACTCAGTAAATTCTTCATGAACTTTTAATGGCAGATGACTGATGGTTTTGATTTTAATTGAGTATGGTTTATAAACCCAACTTACTTTTTCAGAATCAAAATATGAAGGGGAGTTTATCTGAAACTGTTTGTCCAGGCTCTTCAGATGATCAGTTATAACTCTTACAATTAAATCTTTGGAAAGGTTATTTTCAATTATAAAGTTATCTGTAGCTGTAAATATTTCTAAAGAACCATATTCTGCCTCATTTTTCTATGTGTTAGCTCTTTTGGAATACTTTCAATTTTATTTTTTAATATAAATATGTAGCAATTTTTTCCTTGAAGCAACATGCTTAAATCATTGAACTACTTTAGACTGTCTGACAAATAACAGTTGTGGAAGCCATACGTCATTATGAAAAAAAAATAACAAAATCAGATTTCTGCTTAGTCAAAAATATAACTTCATCTTTCAATTTCCATAATCTGTTTAAACTTCCCCTTACCTTAGCATGTAGTAATAAACTTTTGTAATCTGAGCTGAGGTGTTTCTGGCAGTGTTCATTGATGTTGCATGGTGTGACAGCATGCACAGTGCAAAGTGTGCATGTTTGCATGCTCAGGACAGTGAAATTGGGGGATGCAACACAAGCAAGTGTTGCCAGAAACACCTTGCATTCATTATGCATTTGATTTTGAATTAATTTTTGGTCATTGTCCATTCAGAAACCTTTTACTGTTGTCAATTTTTTTGTGACCCCCACATTCAGTTAGGTGCCCCACATGAGGTCTTGAACCAGTTTAAGAAGCACTGGAGAAATATTAATTGCTCATGGGTAGGTCAAGTCAGTATAATAAAAAATACAGTTCTATCTAAATCAATCTGTTTATTCTATCTCCCTCTCCTCCCCTTCCCTCTCCTTCCCTCCCCTCCCCTTCCCTTCCCTTCCTTTCTCCCTTCCCTGAATCTTTAGCTTACTGCATTCTGAAGCTCAGACACCATGGGGCCCCTGCCCACTGCCTAAAGGCTCTTTTCTGGATCTTCCTGGTTTCAGAGTGATTATTAATAATAACTGTTGCTGTTTTCCTCTGAGCCTCATGTCTTTCTCTTCTTTGCCTCATTAAAGGGGCCATGCCCTGACTACTTCTTTAAACAGGCCTATTTAATGAATGGGTTAACACCCTAAGTGAGTACCTACATAGACCTTGGCCTAAAGGGGTCAAAGTCTCCCAGTGCATCCTGGGTCATCTCTAGTCATCCTTAGGAATATCAGGTCTCCAGATTTAGATGGCGCTGGAGGAGAACTGAGGCTGGTGACCTGCACAGCCCTCTCTCACTCAAAACAGAGTCAAGTGCAAGTCATGTCTTCATTTCTCTGATGGCGTGGTCTTCTTCAGTAACAAAGGACGAAAACAACAACAATCAAAATACCAAAAAATAACAAAATTTATCTAAAAGAACAAAAGATCAAGATTGTCAAGGGAATCAATGTAAAAAATGTAAAGGGAAGCAACGTGGCAGTATTAGATTTAAGACTATATTAGAACATGATAATCATCAAAATAATCTCACGATGGCTAAAATATGAGTGGTCAATCAGTAGAACAGATTAGGTACAAAGTGCATAGTAGTAAATGATCCTCAGCTTTGATTAACCCAAAGATCCAAGCTTTGGGGGCAGCAACTCAATATTTGACAAAAATTGCTGGGAAAACTGGAAAACATTTTCTCAGAAACTAAGTATAGACCAATATCTCACACTGTATAACTATTTAAGATCAAGGTGGGCACATGATTTAGATATAAAGGGTGATGTCATGAGCAAAGTAGTAGAATATGGACAATTTTACACGTAAGATCTATGAATAAGGAAAGAATTTATGAACAAAGAAGAGAGAGGGGATTATGGGAATTAAATGGATAATTTTGATTACATGAAATGCAAATTTTTTGCACAAATAAAACCAGTGCAGCCTAGGTTAAAAGGAAATCAGGAAACTGGAGACAAAATTTTATAGGAAAGTTTTCTGATAAAGCCCTCACTTCTCAAATATATAGGAAACTGAGTCAAATTTATAAAATATGACAAATGGCAGTTTTTCGATGAAGAAACCAAAACTAAGTCACGTGAAAAAATGCTCTAAAACACAACTGTGAGGTACCACCTTACACTTATGAGACTGGCTAACATGATAGAAAAGGAAAATGACAAATGCTAGAGGGAATGTGGAAAAATTGGGACACTAATTCACTGTTGGAGTTAGGAACTGCTCCAGCTATTCTGGGAAACAATTTGGAGCTATATCCGAAGGACTATAAAACTGTGCATATTCTTTGATCCAACAATATCACTACTAGGTTTGTGTCCCAAACAAGTTAGAGACAAAGGAAAAAGACCTATATGTACAGAATATTTAAAGAGGCTCTTTTTGTGGTGGCAAAGAATTGGAAATTGAGGGAATGCCCATCAACTGGGGAATTGGTGAGTTAGATGTGCTATATAATTGTGATGGAATACTATTTTCCTATAAGAAATGATGAAGAGAATGGTTTCAGAAAAAACTTGAGAAGATCTATACAGGTTGAGGCAGAATGAAATGAGCAGAACTAGGAAAACATTGTATACATTAACAACAATAGTAGAGACTACCACCACGTCGTTACATTCAAATTCTTTCAGGGTTCTGCTACATTCTGTTGAGAGGAAATATATTCCTAATCAACACTCCAGCTCACCTCATCCAATATGTTTTTTCTTATTTATATAACTAGCCACTCACAATAGTGACTCATTTAGGTCTTAAATATAATCATGTACTCAATCATTAGACAAAAGAAAGGATAAATTCTAACCTTAAAGTAGCTACATACATAATAAAATATAATGCACACATGATGACCCTTTACTTACATTTTATTTACTTGGTGTACATTTTGAATAACTTATTTATGTGAACATGGTGTTTTCTCCAAGATTCCTGAGGGGAAAGGAGAATGATAAAGTTGACTTTGTATCTGTAGCAGTCAGCTCATTGCTTGGAACAATAGTGTTAAAAATGCTTATTGATTTATTCATTGGCTTTCAGTACTGCTCCATTAGATATCTCCCAAACTGTAAGACCCTCAGATGCCTCCCAACTTGTCTCAACTCAATCCAATTCCTGCTAGTACCTGCTGAGAGCAACTTCGACAGAAATAACCGTTGGAGCTCCTAGGAAATATGCTTCAGAACCCTAGTTATTAATGTATGCCAGCACAGATGTGGTACTCGGTTCAACAGCAGCACCTTGCAAGTGAAGCCCAAAACAGACACCAAAATGGAACTATTGGCTACAATGTGCCTGTCCACTGTTGCAAGTTTTTTTTTTTTGTCTCCACAAAAAATCTCTTGGATCACTTGAAAAAAACAGTTTGAGAAATAAGATAATTTATGTAAAGCACTTTGTAAACTGCAGAGTGCTGTATAAATGTCAGATATTTTTATTGTCAATATTCGCAGCCTAGCTTTGGTCAATACCTTTGATTTTCTCATCAATAACGTCCTTTATGTCCTTCAGTCTTTTCTGGAGCTTTACACTATTAATTATCCCCAGTCTCCCTTATATGTTCAAGTTCTCTCTCTCTGTCTCTGTCTCTGTCTCTGTCTCTGTCTCTGTCTCTCTCTCTCTCTCTCTCTCTCTCTCTCTCTCTCTCTCTCTCTCTCTCTCTCTCTGTCTCTCTGTCTGTCTGTCTGTCTCTCTCTCTCACACACACACAGAGGCTTTTTTCCTCTCAGACTGTTGACATATTTAAGTCTTCTCTATCCCCAAAACAAACAAAATTTAAAAAGGAACTTTTCCATTGAATCTTCAAGATATTATCTCATTTTCCCCTTTCTCTTAACAAGCACATTTCTAAAAAGACATTAGTTGTTTATACTTCCTCATCAACCCTCTGAAGTCTGGGTTCCATCCCCATCACTCTACTGAAATGCTATTTCCAAAGTCATAGGGTCACAGGATTGTCATCAAGAGTTTGTAGAGATCACAAAGGTTATCTAATACAAGCCCCATCCCCCTACTTTTCCAGATGAGGAAATTGAGGCAGAGGGAGGTTAAGTAAATTACTCAACATCACACAGATACTAAATCAATGGTGGGATTTCTGTGAAAATCAAATTAAGGCAATATATGTAAAGCGTGGTGATACAGTGGGTGGAGTGTTAGGTCAGTAATGCTGAGATTCAAATTTGGTCTTCGACAGACACTAGCTGTATCATCCTGAGCAATTCACCTGACCTCTATTCATTCAGTTTCCTTAATCGAAAAATGGGTCTAATAGGAGTACTTACCTCCTAGGGTTATTGAGAGGATCAAATGAGATTATACTTGTAAAGCACTTAGCAGAGTGCTTGGGACATGTTAGACATTTAAATAAATCTTTTCATCTTCTCTCCCTCCCTCCATCCCTTCCTTCCTTCTTCCTTCCTTCCTTCCTTCCTTCCTTCCTTCCTTCCTTCCTTCCTTCCTTCCTTCCTTCCTTCCTTCCTTCCTTCCTTCTTTCTCTCCCCTATTTCTCTTTGGAATTACATGCTAAAATTAGAAACCAAAGTGGCAGACACAATCAAAGACTTTATAATAGTGGTTCTTTACTAAGGGTTCTGTGAATTTGTTTATCATATTTCGGTGACTTTTTAAAATGTGATTAGTTTCCTTTGTAATCCAATGTATATTATTTTGTGCATTAAAAACTAATTATTCTGAGAAGGACTTCACCAGAGTGCTGGAGGGGTCCAGTATATAAAAAAAGGTTAAGAATCTCTGCTCTATAGTAACTAATAACAGCTTGCATTTATATAGCACTTTAAGGTTTGCAGAGGAAAAACTGCTTCTGTTCTACCCCAGTTAGGGTCATTTCAACTCTCAAGTTCTGTGTTTCTGTGATATCATGGACCCTCTGGAAGAAAGCAGCTCTCTTCCATTCTTCTACCTGTATTTTCTGTTGTTCCAAGTCTTCTGCATTTGGCCCAAGAGAGAACAAAATTTGTTTCTCTCCTTTTTAATTCTCCTTTGATTTAACGTGAACTTCCATTTTCCTATGCATGCTTATCATTCTCTCCCATTGTTGCCGCAGCAGAGTTTGGCCGGGAAGGAAAGCAACCATAATTCTTAGAGAGTTGTTTTTTTCATTTCCCTCTTGATTAGTTAGAAATTAAAAGGCAGAACACAAAAGCAATAAAAGATGGTTTGCATGTTTGGACCTTTTTTCCCCTTTTTTCTTTTCATAAGTTATTACAGGAGCTTCAGCAGTTAAAAGGGTTTAATGAAAAGTCAGCATTATGTTGTTTGGTTCCTTTAATAACAGGTGTCTAAATGGTTTAAAAAAATTTTAGTGTGAGTTATGATGAAAGCTAATACTTTTGCCATTGCAGAAATGAGGACCTAAAGATTACATGACTTTTAAAAACATCAAATAGCTAGTAAATGGAAGAACCAGAACTACCCCTTGGTTTTTAGATGCCAAGTATAGTTCTTTATTATAAAAATATATTATTTTATCTTTTAAAACCAAAATACAATTTTCTTACTGATAGGTAATAATGACTACCAAAGATAATTGGTTTACATTTAATATAATTACAGTTCCCTGCCAAATTCTTGAGAATGACTAAATTGTATCTCTTACTGGCCTTGCAAATAAATGTCACATAATTCAGTAAAGCTGTAATCTAATCTGCTTTGATCCTAACTCTATATAGCCAGGTAAACATATAGTATTACAAATCTAGAGCAGGAAGAGATCTCAAAGGTCATTGGATCCAATCCCCTCATTTTGCATATGGGGAACCTGAGGCCCAAGGAGGTCAAGTGACTTGCGCGGGTCACACAGGAAATAAATGTTGTGGACTGGATATAAATATGTAGTCAAGAAGCAATGTTAGTTGTATTTTGGAAACCTGGAGATCTGAATGATCTGTGAGAAGTTTGCTTTTCTTTGAGAAAGATACTTTGAGACTAACGGTGCTGTAGATAAGGTATAGGGTGGAAATAAGGTGGATGATATGTCTGTCACATTATCCATAACTGCCTTAGGCATGCTGTGCTTTGCTCATTTCCATGTACAGGTTCGCTGGTTTTACTAGTTGTTACCTTTCAGAAAGGATTCCATATAAAATATAAATATGAAATATCCTTTTGTTCCTGTTTCTACACAGTCAGCCCTTTGTCCCTTTGAATGATGATTCCACCAGGTACCTGAATGAATCATCTGAGCACAGATGACTGGCTCTCTTTTCCTTGGAGCCTTTCTAAGCTCAGAATATTTGGGGAAAGCAAGTTTTGAACACACTGATTTTTGACAAAATGGGAAAGGATGGGGGAAGAGAAACAGCACAAGAAGTAATCTTAGACACTCACCCTTAGAGATTAAGTTCATTGTGTTTTATCCGTTGGTTTCTGTATTGTGAAACCGTGGGATATCAAAAGTGTCCATACATTTTATTCCTGTGTCTCTCTGATAGCATTTAGGAACCTGGGAACCCTAATGTCTTCAGTAAAATTCGAATGATTATAAAAAGAACTTAGAGAACAGGAAAAGTCTAACTTTTGATTTTTCTCTGTGGCTTTTCAATTCACTTTTGATACTGTTTTCTGAGGGAAGTATTTGAGGGGATCCTGCTGGATCCAAAAGCTAGACTTGGGTGGTGACTTTAAAGAAAATTATTTCTTTTTCATCCTCTGTGCTTCCTGGTCTCCTTCATGTTAGGTCAGATTATACTTCATTTGATTTCTTATAATTGGTTTGCTCATGGAAAAGAGTCTCAGGGCAATGTATTGTAGTAAAAAAAAAAAAAAAAAGCATTGTCCATGAGTGAAGGTATCTGTCTTCCAGTTATGTTTTTCCCATTTATTAACTTGCTCTGTGGCTTCTGACAGGTCACTAACTCTCTCAGGGCTTCATTTTCCTCATCTGAAAAATAAGAGGGCTGGACCAGCTTATCTCTAAAGTTTTCTTCTGCTTTAACATTCTTATTTGATGATTTTATTTTTGAGTTACAGTTACTTTAACATAATTAGGATGAAAAAATGTGGCCAAAAGTTGTGCATTTGAATTAGGTGATCTGCTGTGACTTACTTCTCTAAGCCCCTCAGACTCTCCTGCTTTAAGGAATATGATTTGGTCAGATTTTATAACACTCACCTCTATTCTCTGCTGAGGTTGGTAGATCATTTGAGTTTGAGAGTGCTAAGTTAAGTTAGGGCTAAAGCTGGTGTCTACACTGAACTCCAGCACCAATATGGTAACCCCCTGTAGCAGAAGGTCCACCTAAGGCTACTTAAAAAGGAGTGAAATGTCACAGGTCAGAAATGGAGGTCAAAGGAGAGAGAAAGAAAGAAAGACAGACAGAGAAAGACAGAGACAGACAGAGGCAGAAAGAGGTGGAGAAGAGTGACAAGATTTGCACAATAATTTATATGTGATCAATCTCACTTTGATGAGACAACAGAATGGGGCAAAGTAAGTATTTATAAATCTTTTTAGGCCCTTCAGATAGTCAGAAAAGCAGAAATTTCATAAGTGTGTGTATATATATATTCACATATATGCATACATACATTTTATATATTCATTTATATATACATGGATATGTATATGTATATATATGTATATACATCTGTATGTGTATGCACAGACATATATGTGATTGCACACATGAGCACACACACACATAAAATCTCCATATAGTTTTAAAGCGAGTGACCAGAGAAAGATCCACTTTGCTGATCTAATAAGGAAAGGTTAAAATCAAACCACAGTTAATTTGAAGTCCAATCCTATGTCTTGCTGAATGAAAGCAGTGTGGAACTTTATTCTATTCAGCATGTGTTGGTTCCTTTGGCAGATTTCAGAGCTGTCTCTGTGCCTCATATCAATGTGACCCAGAAAGAAATGAAAACTCAGTCAGCCTAGTTCACTGTCAGAGTTATAACCCTCTCTCTGATCTCCTGTTTCCTTAAGGTTGGCCTCAATAGAAATTCCTCTCTTTAGAGTAAAGTGCATCATCTAGATTTATTTTCTTCTTGTTTTGTCAAAACAGGTTACAGCACACTGAAGTCTGACCCTAGGTTTTATCAGGAAGTAAGGGAAGTTTGTTTGGTGTTCCTATCCCAGCTCCCAGTGTTCCTTAACTGCCTCTAGGCTGTCTAGGATTTCCCAAATCACCTGAGCCCAGGTTCTGGTCTTTTCCATTCCCCCTAACCCTCATCAAAACCCACCTGTCCTGGCTCCTATTACTTCAAGGTCTGACTTTTTATTGTTAGTTTTTGCAGTTTGATCTGATAATCACTGATTTAAACTAAGATGTCATTGGTTTATGGAGAGGTGCTGAACACAAGGCAGCAGCATGAGACTAAAACACTTCTGCATGTGACCAGAACTGGATTAAAATGTAATCAGGAAATGATGAAAAAAATGCAATAGACCATAATGTTAATATTTAGTTTTCTAAGACATTATGATGCTGTTTTGGTGGCCCCCATTTCTATTTGAGTTCGACACTACTGGTTTATGGCTTTACCCAGTCCATGGTAATGTATTTGCATTTCAGTGAACTCCAAGAAAGAAAGCTTTAATAAGTTCTGGTTCTGCAATTCACCAGTCATGTGACACCAAATAAGCCTCTCTCACTCCACCCTCTTCTGTATGTCCACTCACGTAGCTGCCACCTTAGTTTAGGCCTCCAACATTGCTTCTCCAAATTAGTGTAAGTCTCCTCATTGGTCTCCCTGCTTCAAGTCTCTCCCCACAGAGGCAGTTGCTGGTGGAGCACTGCATAGAGCATTTGACTTGGAGTCAGAAAGACTGGAGTTCAAATATTGCCTCAGAAACTTCCTAGCTGTGCATCCCTAGGCAAGTTACTTAACTTCTATGGCTTCAGTTTCCTCAAATGCAATAGAGGGACAGTAATAGTACTTCCCTCACAGAGCTGTTGTGAAGATCAAATGAGGTAATAGTTGTAAAAATGGCTGGCAAAATGTAAGCACTCTATAAATGCTTAATCTCTTTCTCCCTCTTCCTCCCACCCCCGCCATCCTACACATTGCTTCCAAAGTAATTTTCCTTAAGTGAAGATCTGACCACATGACTTTCCTATTCAACCACTCCAATTGTTGTCTATATTGCCTTTGAGATAAAATTAAAATCACATGTTTAGCTTTTAACATGCAATGGAAGCTTTTCCCATACTATCCTTTGAGCTTCAATGAAGGTTAATCATTCTCCTGCACTCTGTGATCCTGTCAAACTAGACTCTTCTCTGATCCTTATACATCTCCCATCTCCATACTTTTGTCCTGGCCATCTTCCATGCCTGAAACATTCTCCCTCTTACCTTCAATATTTAGAGTTCATCTTTTTCTTTAAGATGAAGCTTAGGCATCATCTTCTGCATAAAATCTATTGTGATTCCCCTAACTATTAGTGCCCTCTTTGCAAAAGAAACATATATTTAACTAATTGTGACATATTGTTTGTTAACTTTATATTTACTATATTATACATTCATATTTATGTGGTGTTCAGAGAGGACTAGTACCTCTTGTGTGAGGGCTTGCTGAACCCTTCTCAGGGCTGATCATCCACCTCTGGTGTTCACCTTCACCCAGTTCTCATGTGTGGCTCCAAGAAACTGTAGCATGTGCAGTGACCACACTCTGGTAAAACTGTCTTGGCAGATAAGCTAAACGAGGTTGATCATAAACAACACATCACAAAACCATTGGTGAGTGTGTGTGTGTGTGTGTGGGGGGGGGGTATCTACTCCAAGAATGTGAAGACTTTCTTGGGTGGAATGGAACAATTTATTCCAGCAGTCATGAAGGCAGCTGAAGCAGGCACTGTAAATTGCTTAGAGCTTGGTCAGGCATTGAAGATGTTAAGGTCATTCACTGTATCCTGGGCCACTGCAGTCATCTTGATTTTTGTTTTGTCACTAGACTTTGATGACTCAGGAAGAGAAAGTGAGGCAGATGACTTTGCACAGCTCTGCCTCACTTAAATCCAATCAGTCCTCTTTAAAAATGAAAAACGAACAACATTTATATTTATATGTACTTGATTTCTGCCCTAATAGAATAGAAGCTTATTTTCACCAGGAATTATTTCATTATTTGTTTTTGTTTTCCCAGCATGTAGCAGATTACCCAGTACACAAGAAGTGCTTAATACATGCTTGCTGATTACTTGAAGTCTTCCTGAATCTCATAATCTACAAGATTGTTTCCATATTAAATATCCAATGATCTATGTTCTTTGTGTATAGTTCTGATGGCAGAAATTTCTGGTACAATGAAAGGCTGTAACCATAGTGGGAGAGAGAAAATAGTAGAAAAAATTTTGAATGTTGGAAGTAACAATGCACATTAAATAGAGTCAACCTATGGAAAGGCCTTTCAAAAAAATTTCAAGAAGAATCACCATCTTCCCAGTGGGGCTAATCTAGTTTTTAAAAATGTTTTGAGTCAAATATGAGCTTATGTCTCCTTAGTGAGATGGATTCTCTAAACCTGACAGTGGAAACGGGAAGGATCAAATGAAACAATATACTTCAAGCTTTTTTGTATACCTTAAATGACTATATTCATGTCAGTCATCATCATCATCACTGTCATTGTCATTGTCAATGTCATCATCACCATCATCTTGGAAAATGGCTTACTTTGGATAGCAAAAGACAATGGCCTGGTTTATTGCTCAGATATTATGCCGCCATGACATAACACCTAACCCGGTGTATCAAGGTTTGCTATTAGAATATTATTATTTGCCTCATTATGAATATGTTGCACAGTTTTAGGAACATCTAAGAGCTTTTATTCTGTTTTAAATAAAGTAAACATTTGGCTGAAATACCATTAAGTGAATTACAGTAAGTGAATTGCATTTATTGAATCACAAAAAAAAATTTGTCTTCTATCCAGGTGCATTTAGTAATGAAATATTTTAAATGGTTTTGATTTCCAGATATCTGAGAGAAGACCAATATGAGAACTTTAAATGAAAACATTTATTTTGAGCATACTTTTTCTCAAATACACTTTATACTTCCCTCCACTTTTAATAATCTGTTTAAGATTTATCTCTTTCTCAATGACTTAGGATCTTCCTTTCCAATATGAATTATTTGGATGCATTATAGGTATAATTATAGCTGCTAATGAGTATGAAGCAGGTCGAGGGACCTGAGCCTAAGAGATACTCAGTTAGTTATTTGTTTTTTTGAATGTAGGGGCAGCTAGGTGAGGCAGTGAATAGAGGGTGTACTGGAGTCCAGAAAACTCATCTTTGTGAATTCAAATCTGGTTTCAAATACTTACTAGCTGTGTGACCCTGTCAAGTCACTTAACCCTGTTTGTCTCAGTTTCTGTAAAATGAGTAATCTTTAATCATCCATAAAATGAGCTGGAGAAGAAAATAGCAAACCACTCCAGTATCTTTGCCAAATAAACTCCAAATGGGGTCACAAGGAGCCAGACATAACTGAAACAACTTGGAAATAATAATTCTTGCAAACCTCTTGCCTCCTTCCCATAAATATTATTTGAAGTATATTTTATTGCCTGACCTCCTAAACTCTAACATGGCCTCTTTCTACAAAATGAATGATTAAAAGGCTGAAGCAATCTTTCCCCAAACAATTCTCTCCCCCAACCCAGTCATCATCTTCATTGTTACTATTATTGTCCTTTGACTTGCCAGTATTATTCAAAGCATTGTGTATTTTTTCTGTGTGACTAACGAAATGAATCATAGACTCAACTTTGTCATCTTGCATCCACTCTTCTGTCATATATTTACCGAATTTGTGCATCGGTTGTATGTAGAAGGTATCACCTTCTCTATTTTAACAATTTGTACTAAGGTATTTGGGGTATTGTGTACTGGAAAGCTGAAAGACTCTTCATCATTTATTGATATGTCACAAAAGCACCATTTTCTTTAAGTTCTAACTTTTTAAAAGAATTTAATCTATGACACTAAGTATTATAGTTTCAAATACAATATATGAGCATATAATGTGTTACCACATAATAACTATATACCATAATATCACATATGTGTGTGTTTATATATGTATATGTGTATACATGTATTATATATGTGTATGTATATGTATATAATGGGAATGAAAGCTTTTTACAGTACCTACATGATGGATCAATTTTATAAGATGTATTTAATAACACTTTGAATTCTGAATAATACCTTTACAAATTTAGGGAGATAATGAGATGGGGAGGTACAGGTGATGCAAAAAATGGTGAACATATATCTAATCATTACTCTTGCCTCTTCTCAGGGAGTTCTATGATCATCTACCAACAGATTACTTTGCTATCTTCAGGTAAACCTTTGGTTTTGAAATAATCTTTCACTGATAGTATAAATAGATTATACAACCACTTAGGAAAAAAATGTAATCCACAAATTAGTCTACAATCTATAAGGAGTAGATAGATGTGACATCTTTGAAAGGTTTAGAATGACAACATTTTCAATGGATGAAAAATTGTATCTTATGGGAGCTTGCAACAATGGATACATGAGGGCCATAAATTAATTCTTATTCAATTTGGGTTCAGGAAGATTTTATTCCTTGGCATGTTCCAGAGTGAATATTGCTGATAGAATAAAAATATTCAAAGCATAAATTGGAGCCAGAAATGCTTTCTGTGAGCCAATCACAAATATTCAGTTATGTCATGATTTAGTGTTTCAATTTGAAATGTCAGACCATCTCTCTGAATCTACACATGGTTCAGTCAACTTCATTTGTTACTGAAAATTTTTGCTTTCTCAATTAGTATTGGATCAGAGTTAAAGGCCCCCTTTCTCTTCTTTTTAATGAGAACCATTCATATATTATAAATATGCTAATAAGGGGGAACCCAATAGTTTTAAAAATTTTTAAATAATTTATTTTAAATGAATAAGAAGTAAGGAAAATTGAGAAAAAGGTGTTTTGTGGCTCATAATTTGATTCAGTTCAATAAAAATTTATTAAATATCTATTGTATCCAAAACACTGTGGTAGGTATGCACACACATTGCATACATTAATTATGTAATGATAGGTAAAATGTGAAAACAAATAAAAAAAATATAGCACACACTGCATTGTATATCACTGAACTCAAATGGACTTATGACTTTTGTCTTTTCACTGCTGAAAAGAATTTTGGTGGGGTAGAGGTAGGAGCATGAGAGATATTTTATAACAAGGGCCAGTGAAAGAATGTACACTTCAATTTGTTGTTATATATTCCCTTCTCTCTTAATATTTCATTTTTATATGTGACTTTTGAAAAGGTTTTCTGCATATGGATCTCTGTCTCCATGTGTGTCATCTATATCTTTATCTCTATACACATACACATATATCCATATTTATTTGTGTATGCAAATTGTTTGCAGTATGTAAACCATCATAACCATAGTCACATCAACCTCTAATGAAGATGTGAACCATTCTACAAGACAGATAAGTTTCTGATACTTTCTGGAGGATTACAGTGCTTGTGAGTTAGCCATGGCCACATAGTTGGTATGCTTCAGTTTCAATTTAAACCTGGGTCTAAATTGAGCACTATATCCACTCATGCTGTGCTGTCTCTTATATCATACCATACTACAAGGTGTGTGTGTGGGGGAAGCAACAGCTGTGTCTCATAGGGTAACAATAGTTTTATCTAATTCAAAACCATAAATAATTTGAAGAGCTTTCCTTTCTGAACCTTGATCTCATAAAAATGTAGATAAGCCAATGCTCTTTTTCAAGTTATATACAGCTCTCCTTTCATTTTTAAAGATGAAATAAAAAGGGACCAGAGAACTGATCTAGTCAACTCCTTTTTCACTTTAATCTTTGATTTTTTCACTCTGTTCACTAAAGCAGTAGTATCTTACTTTGTGTAGTAACAGCCTCACTTTTTACCCCCTACATTGTCACATCTGCTTCTCCCCCTCACTCCCTCACCATGACACACCACCCAAACATAAGCCTATATGCAACAAATATATTGTATTTTCCTCTGCCAGATGGGTTCCTTATCCATTCATATTTACAAATACCTACATCTTTAAAATAAAGTGAGAATAGTTTCTGTGGAATGATTGTTTCTTTACTGTATTTCTTTGATTTGTAAGGCATGTATTTTTGAAATTGAGAAACGTACCCCAAATATGATTTTGTACTTTCATCATTTATAATGCTTTTTTATAAAGCTAGTCACTTTATCTTTTTGGAGCAGAATATAAGCTTGAGAAACTTGTAGTGATTTATTTATAATACTATCACCCCAATATATATATATATTATATATACACACACATGCATGCATACATACATACACACACAAAATATACAAGTTTCAGGAAACTTTTATTATAAACTGAACTTGCTTCATAGTTTTTAAAGAGTTGTTTTTTTTAATTATTAAAAAACAATCTACTTTTTTTCTCCTAGAAAAATTCTCTCCTTGCCAGCATATTTCCTATGCATACATTCAAGATGTCATTTCAGTCTCATATTCTCTGCAGCTAAAACATTCAGACAAAGCAAACATGTAATTCACCAATAATGACACTTGTGAATCACAATGATAAATACAGCGCATCATTTTTCTGCATTTGGGCTTCTAAACTTTGTGTTCACACTACTTAGTAAAGCTTAATGAAGTTGACTTGTACTTGTTTCAGCTGTGTCTTAGTATATTTGCTCTTTCTACTCTTCCCATATTATCCATAATGAAACAGTGTTATTTCACACAAAAATTGTTTTTATTGATGTATGTTATTTTATATTTCAAAATTTTATGGTCTATAAGACCTATAAGACTATATAGACCATGAGAGGTCTATTATAATGAAATAAAACTTTAAGTAAAACTATCAATATAATGACCTTATATGAAAGTATATGCAACATTCTATATTTGTAGTAACCTTCCTGCCCCTATTTCCCTATTTAAAAAGAATAAACAGAAATTTATTTTGTACCCCTTCTATCCCTCTATACCACTGGAAAAAAAGGAAAAATACATTTCGTGTAACAAATATGCATAGTCAAGTAAAACAAATTCCCTTAATGGCTATATGCAAATATACCCACACATAATTATAGATGTTTGTGTATAGATATCTCTTTTGTTGTTCAGTCACTCAGGTGTGTTTGACTATTCATGACCCCATGGATCATACTATTAATGGGATTTCATGGCAAAGATACTAGAGTGGTTGCCATTTCATTTTTCAGTGGACTAAAGCAAACAGAGGTTTAATGAGTTGCCGAGGGTCACACAACTAGTAAGTATCTGAGGTCAGATGTGAAATCAGATATTACTGACTCTGGCTATCTGTTGAGCCATCTAGCTGCCTCTGATAGCTCCTGCAAAATTGTTATTTTCCCTTTTTGTCCTCTTTGCCACTGCAATAGGTGTAAGATATAATCTTAGAATAGTTTTAATTTGTATTTCTCTAAGAAGTAGTAATTTGGAGTATTTCTTCATATGACTATAAATAGCATGGCTTTCTTCTCTTAAGAACTGCCTGTACATATTCTTAGATCACTTACAATATGGAGAATGGTTCTTATAAATTGGAGTCAGCTGTTTACATATGTTAAAAATGAAACCTGTGTAACAGACATTAGCTGCAAAAATTTTCATAGTCATTTTTCTTTTCATTTCAGTTTTGGACTTTTGGGGGCCAAGATGGTGAACTAAGCAGTAAATTGCTGTAATTCTCATATTCACCTCCAAACAACCATAAACTAGCACCCCAAAACAAATCCAGGAACAGCAAAACCAGCAAAATGATGGGGTGAAACAATTTTTAAGTCCAAAAAT
This sequence comes from Notamacropus eugenii, assembly GCF_028372415.1. Classification (NCBI taxonomy): domain Eukaryota; kingdom Metazoa; phylum Chordata; class Mammalia; order Diprotodontia; family Macropodidae; genus Notamacropus; species Notamacropus eugenii. The sequence continues at coordinate 111,762,385 of NC_092872.1, read as the reverse complement.
CTTGGAAGATTGACAAGAAAGGTTTCACTTGGAGAAAAGTAGAGGGCAGTACAAGACAGGAAGCTTCCCAGCAAACTAATACCAAGCCCCAACTCAGCAAACCAGTGATAGACCCTGAGCCCTAGTGCAGTGGAGCAGACAGACACCAAAACCAGGATCCCCCATATGCCTCAGAATAGCCAGAGGAATGGTCAGATACTAGCTCTGAGAACTTCCATGTGCTTTAACATAGGTCTGAGCAGACAGGCAGCCTCCAGAGGCCAGACTTCCATGTGTATCAGTGTATCTCTGGAGAAATACAGAAACATGCACTAGAATTCCATCTCAGCACCAGATAAACTGCCAGATGCCTATGGCCTCCAGAAGCTCCAAGCACCTCACACCCCACCCCGTCAGCACAGAATGACACCAGACACAAGGGTACCCCAAGGTCTTCAAGGCAACATCAATGTAGCACCAGATAAATAGACAGGGTCTGCCACCCCTGGGCACAAGAAACCTGAGACGGTGCCCCTTCAACACTAGACGCAGAGCTCAAATTTAAAAGAAAGGAAAAAGGCCAAAAAAAGATGAACAAAAAACCGAACAAAAATAATCCAACCATAGAAAGTTATTATGGTGGCAGGGAAGATTAAGACACAAACTCAGAAGAGGACAACAGTGTCACAACACCTATGGGTAAAACCCCAAAGAAAAAGAGGAAGCTGTCTCAAGCACAGAAAGAACTCATGAAAAGTTCTAAAAGGAGATTTTAAAAACCCATATAAAAGAGGCAGAAGAAAATTGGGAAGAGAAATGAGAGTTGAATGAGAATTATGAAAAAAGAGTCAACAGCTTGGAAAAAGAAAATAACTACTTAAAAAGTAGAACTGGCCAAAAGGAAAGGAGATACAAAAGTCAAGTGAAGAAAACGACCCCTTAGAAAGTACAACTGGCTAAGTAGAAAAGAACATAAAAAAGGCTAATTGAAGAAAACAACACCTTAAAAGTTACCATTGAGTAAGTGAAAACTAATGACTCTATGAGACATCAAGAATCAATCAAACAAGTTCAATAGAATGAAAACATGGAGGAAAATGTAAAATACCTTATAGGAAAAGTAATTGACCTGGAAAACGGATCCAGGAGAAGTAAGATCAGAATCACTGAACTAGACCTGGACAGCATGTTTCAAGAAATTGTCAAGGAAAACTGCCTTGATATCCTGCAACCAAAGGGACAACTAGGAATTGAAAGAATCCACTGATTCCTGCAAGAAAGAGATTCCTAAATGAAATCTCCAAGGAATATTATAGCTAAATTTCAGAACTAGTAGATCAAGTGAAAATTACTGTAAGTGGCCAGAAAGTAACATCTCAGATAATGGGGTGTCACAGTCAGAATTACATAGGACTTAGCATCTGTAACATTGAGAGTTTGCAGGTCATGGAAAATGATATTCTGGAAGGTAAAATATCTAAGACTATAACCAAGAATTACTTACCCTGTAAATTAAGTATAATATAACAAAGGAAAATGGTCATTCAGTGAAATGGAAGGATTTCAAACTGTCATAAGGAGGGTACCAGAATTAAACCCAAAATTTGATCTCTAATATCAATACCCAAGAGAAGCATAAACAGGTAAAAAGGGAAAATGAAACATAAATATTCATAAAGCTAAACTATTTACATCCCTATATAGGAAGATGATACTTGCAGTTCTTAAAACTTGCATCACTAATGGTTTTTGTTGTCCTGCATTTTTGAAGACCATGATATCAGGAAGGTGATTCCATGACATAAATCGACAGAGAGTGTGGATATAAAGTGAATTTGAGGGAATGAGATAAAAAAATTAAAGGATGAGAAAGAAGAATACACTGAATGCAGAAGGGAGGAAGAAATAGAATGGGGTAAATTATTTCACATGAAAAGGCATCCATTTATTCGAGTGAATTGGAAAATGGTAAGGTGGGTGATGGTATCACTTGAACATTACACTCATTGCTATTGGCCAAAAGAGGAAATAATACCAACAATTAGTTGAATATAGAAATCTATCTTATCATAGAGGGAAGTAGAAAGACTAGAGATTAAGTAAAGGGAAGAGGACTGACAAAGGGGAAGGTATATTGGGGGAGGTGATAGACAGAAGCAAAATACTGGTGAGGAGAAAAAGGGTGAAAGGAGGGAGAGGACAACAGGAGAAGAGAGGACAAGAGGAAGAATAGGATGGAGGGAAAAACAGAGTTAGTAATCATAACTGTGAAAGTGAATGGGATAAACACTCACACAAAATAGAATTAAATGCTTACAAGAAACACACTTGAAACACACACACACACACACACTCAGAGTAAAGGAAAGGGCTGGAGCAGAATCTATTATCTATTACTTCAGCTGAAGTTAAATAAAAAGCAGTGGTAGCAATCCCTATCTCAGACAAAATACAAAATTAGAACTAATTAAAAGAGATAAGGAATCTTGCTAAAAGGTACCATAGAAAATGAAGCAATATCAATACTAAACATATATACATCTAGTGGTACTTAAGGGAGGGGTTAAGTGAATTGCAGGAAAAAAAAGACTGCAAAACTTTACCAGTATGGGACCTCAACTATCTCCTCTCAGAACTTGATAAATCCAGCCAAAACATAAAAAAAAGGAAACTAAGGAGGTGAATAAAATATTAGAAAAGTCATATATGACAGAACTTTGGAGAAAACTGAATGGGAACAGAAAGGAATATACATTTTTCTTAGCAACACATGACATCTACACAAAAACTGACCATGTAATAGGGCATTAGACTTCAAGATTAAATGTAAAAAGACAGAAATACTAAATGAATTCTTTTCAGATCACAATGCAATGAAAATTACAGTCAACAAAGGGCAGTGGAAAGACAGACTGAAAAGTAATTGCAAAATAAATAATCTAATTCCAAAGGATAAGTGGGTCAAAGAATAAATCATATAAATAATAATTTCATTAAAAAGACAAGATACCAAAATTTACGTGATGCAGCCAAAGCAGCATTTAGGGGAAAATTTGTTTCTCTGAATTCTTACATCAACAAAATAGAAAAACAAAACAGATCAATGAATTGGGTATGCAACTTAAAAACACTAGAAAAAGAACAAATTAAAAATCCCTAATTGAGCATCAAATTGGAAATCCTGAAAATCAAAGGTGAGAATCATAAGACTGAAAGTAAAACCAAATGACTATTGAGCTAATAAATAAATCTAGGAATTGGTTTTATGAAAAAACCTCCAATAACATAGATAAGCCATTGGTTAATCTGGTTTTTTTTTAAACCAAATATCCACTATCAAAAATGAAAACAGTGAATTTGTCACAAATGAAGAATAAATTAAAGCAATCATCAGGCAATATTCTTCCCAATTATATGCCAATAAATCTGACAATCTGAGCAAAATTGGTGAATATTTATAAAAACAAAATTACCCAGATTGACAGATCAAGAAATAAAATGCCTAAATAACCCCATCTTAGGAAAAAAAATGAACTCACTATGAAAAAATCCCTAGTCTCAGAAAGGTTTACAAATGAATTCTCCAAACCATTTAAAGAACAATAGTTCCAGTACTATACAAACGGTTTGGAAAAATAGGCAGAGTCCTAAAAAACTCCTTTTATGACACAGATATGGTGCTGATACCTAAACTAGGAAGAGATAAAACTGAGAAAGAAAATTATGAACCAGTTTCCCTAATGAATACCAATGCAAAAATTCTGAATGAAATACTAGCAAGGTTATTACAACAGTGTAACACAAGGATTATACACTATGGACAGGTGGTATTTATACCAGGAATGCAAAGTTGGTTCAATATTAGGAAACTATCACCAAAATTGACCATATCAATAGAAAAACCAAAGAAATCATCTGATTATCTCAATAAACGCAGAAAAAGCTTTTGACAAAATACAGCACCCATTCCTACTAGAAGCACTAGAGAGCATAGGAATAAAGGGAACATTCCTTAAAATTATAAGCAGTATGTGTATAAAACCATCAGCAAATATTATCTATAATGGCAATAAGCCTTTCCAGTAAGATCAGGAGTGAAGCAAGGATGCCCATTATCACCACTGTTATTTAATATAATACTAGAAATATTAGCTATAGCAATAAGAGAAGAAAAAGAAGTTAAAGGGATATGCAAGGCACAATGAAGAAACAAAACTGTTACTCTTCATAGAGGATATGATGGTATACTTAGACAATCCTGGAGAATCAACTAAAAAAACTACTCAAAATAACTTAACAACTTTTGCAAAGCTGCAGGATATAAGATTAACTCACAAATATCATCAGCATTTCCTCATATGCCCAACAAAGTTCATTAGCAAGAGATAAAAAGAGAAATTCCATTCAAAATAACTGTAGAAAATATAAAATATTTGGGAATCAACCTGTCAAGACAATCGCAGGAATTCTATGAACATAGTTACAAAACACTTTTCACAAAAATAAAATCAGATCTAAACAATTGGGAAAATATCAATTGCTCATGGGTAGGATGAAACAGCATAATAATAACAATTCTGCTAAACTAATTTACTTATTCATACTACCAAAATTATTTTATAGAGCTAGAAAATGTAACAACAAAATTCATCTGGAAGAACAAAAGGTCAAGTATATCAAAGCAATTAATGAAAAACAAAATACAAAGGACGGTGACTTACCAATACCAGATCTCAAACTAAATTATAAAGCAATAATCATCAAAACTATTTGGTATTGGTTAAAATAGAGTGGTGGATCAATGGAATAAATTAGGTACACAAGACACAGTAGTCAATAAACATTGTAACCTAGTGTTCAATAAACCCAAAGACCCCAGCCTTCAGGATAAGAACTCATTATTTGACAATAACTGCTGGGAAAACTGCTGAGAAAACTGGAAAACAATAGGACACAAAGTATGTATAGACAAACATCTTACACTGTATAGCAAGATAAGGTCAAAATGGGTGCATGATTTAAGTATAAAGGGTGACACCATAAGCAAATTAGAAGAACAAGGAAAAGTCTACCTGTCAGATCTATAGAGAAGGGAAGAATTCATGACCAAAAAAGAGATAGAGAGCATTATGAAATGTAAAACAGATAATATCAGTTATATTAAAGAAAAAGTTTTCATACAAACAAAACCAATACAACCAAGATTGGAAGGAAAGCAGGAAGCTGGGAAACAGCAAGTGTCTTTGATAAAGGCCTCATTTCTAAAATGTATAGAGAACTGAATCAAATTTATAAGAACACAAGCCACTCACCAATTGATAAATGGTCAAAAGTTATGAACAGCCAGTTTTCCAATAAAGAAATCAAAGCTATCGATAGTCATGTAAATAAATGCTCTAAGTCCCTTTTGATTAGAGAAATGCAAATTAAAACAACTCTGAGAAACCACCTCATACCTGTCAGGTTGAGTAATATGACAGGAAAGGAAAATGATAACAGTAGGAGAGGATATGTGGAAATTGAGACACTAATGCAGCATTGGTGGAGTTGTGAGCTGATCCAATCATTCTGGAGAGCAATTTGGAACTATGCCCAAAGATCAACCAAACTGTAGGTATACTCTTTCATTCAACAAAACCACTGCTAGTTCTGTATACCACAGAAATCATAAAAAAAGGAAAGGACCTACATGTGCAAAAATATTTATAACAGCCCTTTTTGTGGGGGCAAAATATTGGAAACTGAGGGGATGCCTATCAATTGGGGAATGATTGAACAAGCTGTGGTATGTGAATGCAATGGAATACCATTGTGAAACAAGAAATGATGAACAGGCAGATTTCAGAAAAACCTGGAATGGCTTGTATGAACTGATGCAAAGTGAAATGAGCAGAACTAGGAATGCATTGTACACAGTATCAGAAACACTGTGTGATGATCAACTATGAATGATTCAACTCTTCTCAGCAATACAATGATCCAACACAAGTACATAGAAATCACAAAGGAAAGTGTTATTCACATACAGATGTAGAACTGATGGACTCTGAATACAAATCAAAGCACATTTTTTCTACTTGCTTTATTCTTTTTTGCATTTTCTCCCTTTTGATTTGTTTCTTCTTTCACAATCATGACTAATACAAAAATACATTTTACATGATAATATATGTATAACCTATATCAAATTGTCTACCATTTTCAGAAGAGGAAAAGAGAGGGGTAAAAGAGGAGGGAGAAAATTTTGGAACTCAAAATCTTTTAAAAATGAATAATAAAAATTGTGTTCACATGTAATTGGGAAAATACTATTAAGATTTAGTTTTGTTAGATTTGTTTGTTAAAAATATGTAATCTAAATTACTTATTTTATCATCTACAATCTTCTTTATTCCTTGTTTATTCATGAACCTTTTCCTCCAATCTAGAGACCAAAATATATAATTTTCTCCATGTTTCTCTAATTTGTTTATACGTGACCTTTTATATCTAGGTCACATTCCCATTTGGAGTTTATTGTTGTATACACCTGCAGTGTGAGTTTAAATATAATTTCTTCTGTACTGCTATTCATTTTTCTGGCAGTTGTTTTTTCAAATAGTCTGCCCTTATTTCAGTAGCTGGGGTCTTTGTGTTTATCAATTACTAGGGCATTAGATACATTTGCTTCCATATGTTGTGGACCTAATATGTTCAGCAAGTTTTAACTTTATTGTTGAAAGTTAAAAACTATCTTGTAAATAAATATTACATAAAAATGAAATCTATAACTATTTTTGAATTATTTCATATTTTTCAAACATGTTGCACTCTTTTTTTCTTGAGAAATTAGCCTATTGTGTTGTACTTACCAAAACGAATGAAGTTGAGAAATATGCCATATATAATGGAACTTTTAGCTGACATATGCTTTAACTTTGAGTTTATAGATTGCATATTCAAATACAGTGTGATAACTCAACTCATCTGTATCAGACACCTGTGCCCAACTACCAGGAAGTAGTGGTGGCAAATTGTGTAAGAATATTTATTCAAAATATATTGGGTTAATTTTGTTGTTGTTTGTTGTTTGCACATGCTTTATTAAATAATTGCCATTCTACAGTTGGGGTAAATTTTCTGTTATTCCCAATTCTGTTAACTTTGATTTTATTTTTATTTTTATTGAAAAAAGTAGATGTATTTATGTTGGAGTCATATTTGAAAATATCTGGTCATTTTGGCCCATCTGGGAGAGCATCTGACATATCTTACAGACTGGAAAACATGTCAACAGAGGAAAGTTATGCTGCTTCTTATAGAATGGTTCTTTTGACACCCCAAGTTGTTGGGATTCCTGTGTTACACAGCCTCTGCCCTACTACTACACTGTGTTTTTTACTGTCTACAGTGATTGGCACTCCAACCTGATGAACAACTCTGGTGAACACACCTTCAGCGTATGATAATATGACCTTCAAGGGCTATTCAGTTGCAGCAAAGATGGATATTCATATACACACATAGTAGAAATGCCTTATGCCGTTAAGGGCTATCAAACTGAAGTTCATGTACCTCTTTGCTGGCCTCCTGAAACCAAAATTGATACACACACACCCACCCACCCACCCACCCACACCCACACCCACCCACCCACACACACACACACACATACAGAGGCAGGAGATGTAATACACATTTGAGGTCTATTGAAGAATTTTCTCATTGCAGAACTTTTATGTCTATTATTTCTTTGTTCGTGACTGTCTTCTTACATTTAGTTTCTGTTCCTTATAATTATCCACACACCCCTCCCATCCCCTGTTCTTTCCCCTTCTATTGAACTAGAACAAAAGACAAACATAACCTATGAATGAGTAGCAGCTCCTCTTCTCCCCTCCCCTCTCCTCCCCTCCCCTCCCCTCTCCTCCCCTTCCTTTCCCTTCCCCCTCCTTCCTTCTGGTGTTCTACTCAGTCCATGGCCAAATACTACCTTTTTTTCCCCTTTGGGTTTATTGGCTGCATTTCTTGCTCAAATATCAAGCCTTAAACTCAAATCACTCTGGACCCCATAGAATGGACAACAAGTACCCACTCATCTAGCACAGAGTGAATGTAATAACTAAATAGTAATTTTCTCTCTTTTACCCAGAAACCCTGAGGGTCTTCCCTTCTCAGTTTTTTTTTTTTTTTTATTAAAGGGGTCATCCCTTGAGAAACTTAAAGAAGCTTATTCACTGAATGGCTTTATCTCACTCAAAGTAAGAATGTGATAAGAACTTAGCCAGAAAAGGCAAGAGTCTCACATTGCATCCTGGGCCATCTCCAGTTGTCTTGATGAATATCAGGCCACTGAATCCAGATGGCTCAGGAGAAGGAAGTGAGGTTGGTGACCTTGCACAGCCCTCTCTCACTCAAATCAGTCAACTTCAAGTCATGTCATCATCTTGATGTCATGGTCCTCTTTAAGAAAGGACAAACACAATTGACCATGTATCCCATCAGAAAAACTGAAATAACAGGAGAGAACAAATCTAGCCTGAAGTGGAGATAGACACATACATCAAGTACTCATCAAAGACAAATATGCAGGAAAACAGTCAGAATATAAAATGTCTCTAAATCACTATTGATTAGAGAAATACAGATTAAAACTACCTTGAGATATCATCTTATGCCTACCATACTGGCTAAAATGATAGAAGGAGAAAGCAACAAATGGAGAAGATGTAAAAACTTGGGACACTGATTCATTGCTGGTGGGATTGTGGAGATCAATATGAAATTATGCCCTAAGAATTATTAACCTACGTATACCCTTTGATCCAGCAATACCATTGCTTACTCTATTTCCAAAGATGATTAGGGAAAGTGAAAAGAACCTATATATTCTGAAAGGTTTATAGCAGCAGACTTTGTGGGGACAAAGGACTGGAAATTATAGGGATGCCATCTATTGGGGAATGGATAAACAACGAGTAGCATATGACTGTGATGGAACGCTACTGTGCTATAAGAAATGAGGAGCTCAGTGAGCTTAGAAAAATGTGGAAGGACTTGCAGAAAATAATGAGGAGAGAAATGAGCCAAACCAAGAGAAAGTTATGTACAGTACCAGCAATATTGTTTTAAGAGTGAATACGTCATCTATTATAAATACCTAAATTAAATAGAAGTATGTGTAGAATAATTTAATATATGTACATATGTATGTGTGTATATATGTACGTGTATGTCTATGTGTACATATATATGTATGCATACAGACTCATATATATCTATTGTGTATAATGGTAGCCATCTCTTGGGTGGTAGGTGGGAGAAAGAAAGAAAAAAAGACGTTTACATGATAATTTTGTTGTATATTTGAGAGGAATAGCAAATTGTGCATAGTAGATTTGAAGTTTACGTACAATCATCCTTTTTCTTGTACTGTGTCATAGAAATGCTTCTTTTGCTCAATAAATTTAAAATAAAATGAAATAAAGTGCAACCAGTTGAAAGAAGTTGCCAATTTGCCACATATGTGTCATCTATATGTGCCTTGTCATCATCATCATCCTTTTAAGTTTGTAACCGCTCTCCCTAAGGGGCCTCAGTGTATTTTGAGATTGTGTATTCCAAATATTTTGGGAGAATTTTTTAACCAATTATTTTTACTATCTCATTTTAATAAATACCCTTTTTAAAAAGGTTATTGCTATTTACTAGCTATTTGAAATGGGAAGCGTACAAGTCAGAGCTAATGGAATAAAATACTAGAAGCCTTATTTCTCAGGGTTGTCCTTAGAATATTGAATATCACCCTTTGGGAACTCAGCTTTTGAGTATGAGTATGAGTTGAGAGAGTGAAAGCAGAGTGATTGCTACAGTAATAATAACTATGAAAGTAGCTCTAGCTTTTCTGCAAAACTAGAAAGTGGTGGGGCTGGATAAAAGCCATAATTATTTGTGCAAACACTTTACAGTGTCACATGATTTATTATAAAACAAGTTTAAGAGCTTCCTTTGAGTCAGAAAACCTGGGTTCAGATCTCACATCAGGACTTATCTGTGTGATGTTGGGCAATCAAAACTTCCTTAATTTTACTTACCTGTGATGTGAGGAATTTCAACTAGATATCCTCTGAGTTCCCTCTTAGTTTAGAACTATGATCCTATGACCTTGAGCTCTTATTAATCATTTAATATAAGTGGATGACATCATTATATGACTCCTTTGCAAAACACATTAAATAGCTTCTTCATGCATGGAATCTTTCTCTTTTAATGCCAAAATGTCATTTGGACTTCCTAGGGTAAACTTCTTAATTATATCAAGCAAAAATAGACATTGAAGACTTTAAATTTGATTTCATGGGTCATACTGAATCAACAGATGAAGGCACTACTTAGAAATACCTTGTTTTCCTCTAGACAAGACATGTTGAGTATAGAGCTGTCATGAAGAAAACTCTCTGCATTTCAAGAGACTTACTGGCATTTTGAAATCAAAGTTGAATGGGAAGAATCTATTTAAGATAATCAACGCCAGTGTAATATGATTCTTAGTGTATACTTTCAGAACTATAAAACTGAACTATAACAGATTTCAAAATTATTCTTATAAAAATCTAAACAAATACAGTATTAATGAAACATCCAATTAATGAGACATCCAAGGCTCAGTAAGTCCCCAAAATAACTCATTATCTTCTCCCACTAGACCCAAGCCTCCTTCACACTACTCTCCATTTAGGACACCACCCATTCATCTAATCACTCTTTTGACCTTGGTATTCTCTTTCTTTCAAGGTCAAGTTTTGTTAATTTTTCTTCCATATCAGCTATTCTGCTCAGTTTTGACTCCAAGAACGTCATATTTTCCCCGGGATAAGTTCCTCACTATAAATGTCATTCTTATGGAGATTGCTTCAGCTTTGATACTCAACCTCTCTTCAATACATTCAGTTGTTTTCCCACTCTGATTGGACAGCTACAGGGCAGAGCAAAAAAACTCCTCCCAAAGCCTCCCTTTAAAGAGGACTCAGAATTTTCAGACTACTTCTGATTTCTCACCTTCTGTTCTGCTTTGTACTAGCTACCCTCTCCTCTCCCTCCTATCTTTGTGTACTATCTTTTCCTTATTGGATTGTAAGCTCCCTGAAGACAGAGATTGTCTTTTTCTTACTGGTATCTTCAAAGTTTAGTACAGTGCCTGGGACCTAATAGACTCTTAATGAATATTTATTGACACCATCTCTTATGTTTTTCTCCCTCTTTCTCAAGAACACTCAAGGCCCTCATCACTTAACTGGACTACTGTAATTGCTCTTGTCTTTCTCCTTTCTAGTTATCATTCACATATCTGACAAAATAAAACCCATGTAGCATAGTTCTGAACATGTCATCTCCATGATATAAAACCACAACAAAAACAACGGTAACCAAAAACATTTTCAGTTGTTTCTTATTGCTACTTGGAATAATGAAAAAATACCCCTGTCATTTAAAGTCCTTTATAGTCTGGCTCCAATCTGTCTTTACAGATGAATTTTACATTACAGTTCCCATGTGCTTAATGTTCCAGCCAAATTGGACTCCTTATTGTTCCTTGTTCATAAAGGGCTCCATATCCTGCTGCTGCATCTTTGTATATAGCCTTTTCCCTGAGACAGAAATACATTCTTGCCCTAAACAGTGCAATTTGGTATGAACAGTGTTGGTTATGTCATAGACTCTTAATTAGTGCAAATAAGTATTTGTTGAATTGAATTGTTAGGTATAATGTTCAAGTATTTGGCCCTTCTTAGCTGATCATTTGTGGCTGGGTACTTAGGAGTCATTGCTTTGTTGACAAATACAGTGAGGTCCTGGATTAAAAGGAATAAATCCTCCAAAGTAGTAACATTATTTGAATTCACATTGCATATTTTTATTGGACAGGAATCAATGACTATATTTTCTATAATTATAACTTTGAAAAGTCTGAATTCAAAAGCGTGATCACTTCGTGGAATTCATTATTCACAGTAATGGAGGACTAGGTGTATGTTTTGTTTTGTTTTTAAATTTTGTTTACTTTTGGATTCAGGTCCACTTTAGAGCAGAACTACTTCCATTATACCATATTCTTTTCCAGATATTTGGCACTATCATCTGGTCTACTAATGCAAACCAAGACGTTTCAGATTGCCATCTTGCCTTCTGCCTTCACTATTAGGACTTCCTGATCTTTCATCTGTCTTGAAGTTGATTTTTCCTTTATATGTTTTCTTCCCCAATTAGTCTGTGAGCTCCTTGAGAGAGCTTTCTCTATTGGTTTTCCCAGTGCTTGGCACACAGTAATCACTTAGTAAATGCTTCATTCATTCATTCATTCATTCTAAGTGCTAAGTTAAATGAAGTTCAAAGAGATTTACTCAAGTTCATACAGGTAATAAATAGTAGAACCATGAATGAAACCCAGATGTTCTGATTCCAAGTCCAACATTCCTCTTGACATACTATGTTGTTCTTCAATAATTCAAGGAAGGTAGTCTATGTATATATGTGTGCATGCATGTGTATGAATAGAGAATAAGAAAAAAAATCCATCACAAGCAAGGATTTTTTTTTGTAAAAATTACATATCTTGTAGGATAGGAAAGCCATTACATATGACCCAGGATAGGAAGAATTTTAATAGCTCTACTAGGTATTATTTTCTAAACTGAAACTTTGCCCAGACCCCTCTTCAGTTCTTTATGCTGCTATACTCCTTGACAATTCTGCTTGCCCACGCAAAAATATTAAAAATATGCTTCTTCTAGCCCACAATAAATTTGAGAGAAACTGCAGAAGGCTGCTCTCTTCTGGGAACATAGAAACATTCCCATCAGTCCTCAAATGTACCACTCACGTCCTCTTGGCAGCCCCCATCCTTGTCTTGCCAAACATTCTCTTATGGCTGCATCTCATCTTTGCCTATTTGCTCCTAACAGGCCAAGCTTACAAGTTCTATGTACTTCTTTTAGAAAATAGGAAAGCTAGGCACATCAAAAGATGAAGTGGTTTTATAGATCACCTTAAGGCAATTTCAATAATAAATTACTTCAATGCTGTGTTTCACATTCTAATTATAAACAAGCCTACTTGAAAGAATGGACTACTGATTCAGGAAGGAGTTTGGAATTATGGTGTGCTGTTAGCTTGGCACGTTTAGAAAATATACTACAGTTTTATTATGCAGTACACTAAGTGACCAGTGTAATTAAGCTGCCAAACAGTTTCCCCCCCTTCTCCCCTTTCTTTATAACTCTCTCTTTTCAATTACTGCAAACTTTCTGAAAAATTCAGCTTGGTGCCTCTAATTTTCTACATCATCTAGGTGAAAGAGGCCAGGGCAAACAGATGGTACTTTTGCTACTCCCCTGTAGGCAAGTAGACTTGGATGCTGTTGGATTACCAGGGGAAATGGATTTTAGAGCTATTGGGGTTTGCCCTGTAAACATCTTTTCTGTCATGGTTCAGATCAGGAGACATAAAACTTGAACAAGTAATGATTTTAGCCCTAGGGACTGAGGGTGGGGTTGGGATATTAATCCTAGGCATGAAAAATAGTTTAGAAATAACCAGATAGAGCTTCTTTGTTTTTTGTCCTTTATTTTTTTTCCAAAGTGAAAATTGGTTTATCTGGCATTCTGTCAACTTCAGCCCTCTATTAACCAGCACTTGTGCATAATAGAATTGATGCTCTTAATGATAACCATGTGGTACTGCAGTAACTGGAATGTCTTCCAAATCATCAAAGACTAATGAAGTCATGTTCTGTATGGCTGTGAGGCTCAAATGAGACAACTTGTGGAAAGCATTTTGCAAACCTTAAGTGCTATATAAATGTCAACTATTCGCTCTCTAGTGTTGTGCAATTTATTTATTTATTTATTTTACTGCTTTGAAAATCAGTAGTTTGAGTATAACATTCATTATCTAAGTGACATGTTACTTAACCTTGTGAGTTTCATCATCTTTCAAGTGGAGATAATTGTAGTATAATACTTACCTCATAGACTTTTAGTGAGGATCAAGTGGGATAAAGAACACAGTGTTTGGTAAAATTCAAAATGCTATACCAATGGCATGTGTGATGACAATGTGTGATTTATATAGCAGTTTTCTATCAAGCATGATATTGATTGATTAGAATACCCTCATATTGGATTATTCATTTAGCCTTAATTCAACAAACATTTATTATTATATAGTTGTATGTACTAGTCCCTGTGCTAGGTGCTGAGGATTCAAAGAGAAAAAGCAAACAGTTATCACGCAAGATAATGGAAAATTTTGCTTTATGTAAAAATTCATCCCTTGACTCATATTACAACAGCCATTTGGTTATATGTTTAGATTTTAAGCTTCTCTTTTTTGTGCATTTCTCATATCTGAAATTAACAAGTTAGAAATGGGAATTTTTCTTTTTCCAAAAATTCTGATCCTCCGTTTGACTTTTATTATTTCTGTCATTAGCAGTGTATCATCTTTGGGCTTCCCCTGTTACGTATCTTTGATATCCAAGTGTCTTTATTCTTACCGACATAGTCTCCTGCATGGATTCACTTCTTTTTATTCCCTTTTCCACCACCCTAGTAAGGCTGTCATTATACCTTCATAGATTATCATAATAACCTTTTAAATCCATTTCCTCAATTCAGGTTCTCCCTCTTTGCAGATGGCAGTGTGCTGATTATAGCAAACACAAAATGCTATACAGTCTTCTCAATGAGACCCATAGTCATTTCCAAGAGATCAGCCAAGTGATTCATGTAGAAATAAACTAAGTTAATGAAAGAATGAATTAGCCAAGTAATTGAGGTTTGGATGGATTCTTCCTGAGTATAGCCCATCACTAAGAGTCCTGGACTTAGTAATTTTGTTCCACCTCCTTTCCTCAGAAAATATATGCAGCCTATATCCCAGAGCTACTTTCCTAATCTCAATTTTTATTAGCAAGTTGAGTTCCCAGAGGCTGTCCTCTCAGAGTTCTAGAGTACACTGGAGGTGAGGGCTTAGTGTCATTCATTGTATCATTGCTCATGAGCCCCTACCAATGTGCTCCCTTCAGAGTACCATTTGATATCAATTAGTTAGCCAGACTTAATTAGCTTTTAGAAAGGTGTATTTACCAAAGTAGTATAGTAAGAACAGTTGATACAAAACATCTCCCTGAAAATCTTTGACACATTTAACCACCAGTACCTGGAGTCCAAGAGAAAGTTGACAAGTTTAGAGAGCACATGTGTTAGATAACTCAAAGTTCCTAATTGCTACTAGTTCTTTTCTTACCTTCATGGGGGTATTCAAAAAGTTCCCTTTAGCTCTTGTGTGGCTTCCTTCTGGGCTTTTTGTAAAGTCCTGAAGCTGGTTTTCATCAAAGTCTCTAGTTTTTCTTTGGCTCCCAATGCAGACACTGCCACCAGTCACTGTTGTTTCTGAGGTGCTAGTAGGACGCCGAGGAAAATCTACCTCTTTCCCAAGTTCATAATGTTGTCCTTTAATCAAGATGGAAGGAAGAGACAAACTCTCACCCCCGTTTCTTACCCAGTGATTGCTTCTCTCTCTTTCCCAGTAATTGTTCTCAGAGGATTGGCTAGAACTGCTTTCTATACTAGTAGGTATTTGAATCCTGGGTTTTAACTGCCTTGTTATTCCATAGATGAATCCACAGGGTATGACAGAGCACACACAAATTTAATTCATTGGATTGATTAATTGATTTATTCAATAGTGCTTTTTAGGCCTTGTTCAAACATAATTCATAACCTCTGCTTGACTGACTTATTTAATAGAGCTATTTCCACATGAGCTTTTGGGGGGTGGGGTGCAGAGATTGGCTGATTGACTCAGTAAATCCCCACCCTTACAGATACAAAGAATAACTTGCAATTTGTACTGGAGTTGGTGGAATGATGGCATTGAACTGGGCTAAGTGAAATGGAGCAAGGAGGAGCTAGGGAGTTGAGGGTTCCCAGGGTTGAGTTGTAGTTTAATTGTGGCAACCAGGATTATGTACTGCACATAGAAGGCTTACTTAGGAGTCAGCCTCTACTTTGAAGAAAGCAAAAAAAGAAAAAAATTAACATTTATTCTCTTAGAGTTACTTTCCCTTCTCTGAGAAGCTGAAGAAGATTTTCTTTCTCTTTCTCCAACTTTGACCTCACTCCTCATAACTGGTAATAATCTACCACATACTTCTGATGTGTTCTTTTAGATGTATTGTTTATCTTTAGATAAAACACCTGTGGTTAACCCTGAACTCTGTACTATATGTTTTTATCGTGCTGGAATAGAGGAGGGGTTTTGAGGAAACACAGCATAACGGTTAAAGATAGGAACTAAGATGGGAGAAATCCTAGTCTCTGATAAGTAGTTATAGAAATATTGTATTTGGGGATTCAAGAGCTTTATTACAATTTTTTATTTGTAACCAATATTAATAGTTTGTATTTTTAAAAATTCTCTAAACTACTAGAGGAAAGAAACCATGTGAATCTTCTAGGTCGGTGGTGAGGAACCTGAGGCCTCAAGGTCACATGTGGCCCTCTAGGTCCTCAAGTGCAGCTGTTTGACTGAATCCAAACTTCACAGAACATATCCCCTTAATAAAAGTATTTGTTCTGTAAAACTTGGATTCAGTCTAAGCCATTACCTCAGACATAAGAATCATTGTTGTAGTCAGCATAGATATCTGGAACTAGATAATTACCATCCTCCCAATATGAGAGAGAGAGAGAAAGAGAGAGAGAGAGAGAGAGAGAGAGAGAGAGAGAGAGAGAGAGAGAGAGAGAGAGAGAGAGAGAGAGAGAGAGAGACAGGCAAAGACAAGGCAACAAATAAAACAAATGGCTTGACCCTGAGCTAACCTGCCACAGAGGGAGGAGATAGGCAGCAGTGGTGGTAGGACAGGGGAATTTACTTCTGCCTCTTTTCCCGAATGAAGGGAGTAGAAAGGAGTGAATACTAGCCATCCAGCTTTGTCATCTATGGTGACATCTGTAGGCTAGACCAAACTTACAAGATACTGTTGTATGGATAGCCCAGTGAGTTAGTACATTAGTACATTTATTTTGCTTAGGAACTGAAAATGGGCAGAATTGGTCTTAGAATTGGATAGGTGGAGAAAAGCAGACTAGATTACATTTGGAAAGCTTTGCAATGCTATGCAATTTCAGAGATGAGCAATGTTTTCGTTTTGCTCCACTATAAACATTTGTTACAAGAGAAGACTTCTGGGAGCCATGATTTAGTGAGTAGTGATAGAAATGCAAAAACAACATTAATGGAATTTGTTTTTTGAAAAAAATAAAAAGAAATACAGAAAGAGACACAAAACAATTTTCCCACTAACTCATTAAATTGGTGTATGGTATAAAAACTATAAAGAATAGAAGTTTGCATTTTCTTATACAGTCTTCATAAACATAAATGTTTATGTTTGCTGGTAAGTTATAAATTCATAATGAAAAATAAAATTTAAAAACAAAAACGTTGTACAGTCCTTTTAACAATACCAAGATGGTCTTTGATATAAAAGTCCAAATATATATGTACACATACACATACATATGCTTGTATAAGCATACATATCCATGTACACATATGAACGCATGCACATAATTATATGTTTATGTACACATATATACACACATGTGCACACAAAGTTTGTGTATAAATTTATATGTAAGCATTTGTGCATATAAGTACTGGAGGTTTTTATTTAGGTTTTTAACATTCATGAGTCCTAGTGCTTTAATCAGACTATTAGGTATATCTCATTCTTACTACATGACTAGATCATTTCTTTTTCAGACACTTCCTGGCTGAGATCTTTAACGTCAGAGGTGTCAAATATGCAGCCTGAGGAACACATTGAGACTGGCACTTTACCACCAAACTAGAGTAAAAGGTAATTGGGGAACATTTAACAAAACAAGTCAAAATATAGTAGAACATAGATAATGCTAATATGTAGTTTTAAAAAATATAGGTTAGTGGCCTCTGTTTCAATTTGAGTTTGACTTTGCTGCTTTACACCACTCCTTGCACTTGAGTGATTGTCTGTTAATATGGGGCAACTTATTTCTACCTTATTCTTTGGATAGCTCACGATTTTTATCCTTCAGTATTGCATAATGAAAAGCCTTATAGCTTTACTAAGAGATGTTGGTACTATTAAATCTATATCTATGCCTGTATCATCTATACTATTTTTACGTGTGTATACATGCATTTTCCCTGATACAAAGTGCAAACATATGTGTGCATAACACAACACACATATGTAAATGTATACAACATAATTATGTATGTAAATGTAACTGAATATATGTTTGTGTGTGATATGTGTATGCACATATATGTATGCTTTTCTGTTAGAGAAATAACATATATACGCATGTTAAATAGATGAATGATTGCTGCAGTGTACATGTACATATATATTTGTGCACATGAATTGAATGTATATGATAATAATAATTAACATGTATATAGTGTTTATTATGTGCCAGACACTAAGATAAGCAGTTTGCAATTATTATCTCTTTTGTTCCTCACCACAATTTTGGGAGGTAGGTGTTATTATTATTAACACTATTTTATAGCTGAGGAAACGGAGGCAGACAGAGGTTAAGTGACTTTCCCAAGGCCATACAGAGAAGCTGGATTCAAACTCATGTCTTGCTGTCTTTCTGATCTTAGGTCCAGTACTTTACTGTCCCATTTAGTTGCCTCCAGCAGTGTGCAAAGCAAACATAAGTAGATTACAACACAGTAGCAAGAGTCATTCAAGTGTAAGATGTAGCATGTCTCATCTATGAAGTGTCTAGAAAGGAGGTGAGCCTGTCATGGGGTAAGAATGAAACATAACAGATAGATAGACTGAGAACAACATTTGGACTCATGCATATTACAAATCTAAATAAAATCCTCCAGTATATTAGGAAAATTTATCAGAGAACATAGACAAGAATCTCACAGGATAAGAAAGAATAATTATTTGTAATCTAGACCCCTAGAAGAATCAAAGAATGGAAGAGTAGTTGCTTATATATTGTACTTCCCTAATAGTCTATAAGCTCCACAAGGGCAGGGATTCCACCTAGCACAGTGTCCTATATATTAAATGTTTAATATAATAATGATAAATAATAAAATAAAATAATAATCAAGAGCTTGTTGAAATACTAGGAGAATTAAGTGAATAAAAAATGATGAAACACATCACAAAGAAGCACTTTTGATATATCTTTCTTCAAAAATAAAGTTGTACTGACTGAAACTTATTTATCCAGTGCCATATAAGATAGTAATGTGGGTAATATCAATCAACCACTCAGCAAATATTTATTAGGAGCTTCATATGTGCCAGGTATTTTGTTAGGTGTTTAGATACAAAGATTGAAATGAAACCATGACTGTCCTTGAGAGACGTATTTTAGGGGGAAATATGTACACATGCAAGTATAGATAAAGTGCATATAGAAGAGATATAAAAATAAATATAAGGTAGCTTTTGGGGAGAAAACCAGGATTTTGGGAGGCCTTAGGTAAATCTTTGTATAGGAGATAGAATTTGAGTTGTATTTTGCAGGAAACTAGTAATTTTATGGGCAGAACAGTGAAAAGAGTGCTGGGTGTGGCATCAGGAAGATTCATCTTCCTGAGTTCAAATCTGATCTCAGACACTTACTAGATGTGTGACCCTGAGCAAGTCCCTTAACCCTCCTTGCCTCAGTTTCCTCCTCTATAAAATGAGCTGGAAAATGAAATGGCAAATCACTCCAGCATCTTTGTCAAAAAAACCCCAAAGGAGGGGTTTTAACAGTGCTTTTCACAATCCCAATATGGTCTTTGACATAAAAGTCCAAATATATATGTATACATGCACATACACATACTTGTAGAAGCATACATATCCATGGTCACATATAAACGCATGCACATAATTACATGTGTGTATGTATACATATATACACACATGTACACACAGAGTTTGTGTATAAATTTACACATAATTAAATAATTAAAAATGACTGAACAACAACAAAAGTAATTATAAGAAACTGAGCTAAAGAGGAAATGCATTTCACCTTTTGTGGACAGTCTGCAAAGGTACATGGAAAGGAGATATAATGTCATGTGAGGAACAGTGAGAAAGCCAATTTGGTTAGACTGAAAAGTGAATGAAGAAAAGTCATGTATGATAATGTATAATGCTGATAACTAGGGCCTTTGGCTATCAAGCCATCATGGGTGGCAAACCTTGAAATCTTGACTTGAAATCTATCAGTGACACAAGCAATCGAGTATCAATAGGTCTTGATCAACAAGAATCCTTTTTCATAATAGTTCCTAAATGGGTACCTTTCCATGATGGAGGACTTCAATATCCATAATGGGGCACCTAATCCTTATCTTCATATAAACTACAGGTTCCTAGCTCATTTTGTTACTAGCATCTCCCCTAGAACTTAAGGGAAATAAAAGCAAGGAAAGTCACACTTGCCAGGTTTCACTACTTGTTAGAATATTGCATTCTGGCTTTTTAATGCAAGTAGAATAGGGAAAAGTTTTGCTTAAAATAAGGGTTTTGGGACCATAATAATATTTAATTTATTTATCCATCTGAGTGCAATGGCCAGAATGGGTGTTGCCTTACTCAAAAGTGAGAACTTGAAAAGACCTTAGCTTAAAAAAGTCAAGGTCTCCCACTGCATTCTGGGCCATCCCCAGTTGTCCTGATCGATATCTGACCATGGGATTCATATGGCTCTGGAGGAGAAAGTTTGGAGGGCTTTGTACAGCCCTCCCTCAAATCAAAATAAATTGCAAGTCTTGTAATTATCTTGCTGATGTCATGGTCCTATTCGAGAATGAATGACAAATCACATAACTACACATAATTATTTAGCACTACTTGTATAATCCTGGGCAAGTCATGCCCTCTCTGAGCCTGAGCGTACTCATCAGCAAAGTGGTTGGTTGTTGTCCTTCATCTTTGAAGAGAACCTAAATGACATCACCATGATAAAGTGAAATTTCAGTGTGTCCAACTGTGGTTGATCCGATCAACATGAGCTTGGAATACTCTACCACAGGTTGGGCACAGACAGTCTGCGTGAATATTGCGGTGCATATCCCAAATTTGCACATCCTGTGTTTACTTTGTGCTGTCTCAATTCTGTTTTGCTCAAAGAGCACAGCACCCTTTCTGATGTGGGCACGTCATGTTGAGCAGCCCTGTGCCAGTGTCCTCCGTGTTGCACAGTCAAATCGAAACTTCTTTTTTTTTTTTAAATTTATTTAACTTTTAACATTCATTTTCACAAAATTTTGGGTTCCAAATTTTCTCCCTATTTCTCCCCACCCCAAAATGCCAAGCATTCTAATTGCCCCTATCACCAATCTGCCCTCTCTTCTAACATCCCTCCCTTCCCTTGTCCCCATCTACTCTTTTGTCCAGATAACGTTCTATATCCCATTACCTGTATTCCTTATTTCCTAGTAGCAAGAACAATACTTGACAGTTGTTCCTAAAACTTTGACTTCCAACTTCTCTTCATTCCTCCTTCCCCTCCCATTCCCTTTGGGAAGGCAAGCAATTCAATAGAAGCCATATCTGTGTAGTTTTGCAAATGACTTCCATAATAGTCATGTTGTGTAAGTCTAACTATATTTCCCTCCATCCTATCCTGCTCCCCATTGCTTCTATTCTCTCTTTTGATCCTGTCCCTCCCCAAGAGTGTTGACTTTAAATTGTTCCCTCCTCCCACTTCCCTCCCTTCCATCATCCCTCCCACCCTGCTTATCCCCTTCTCCCCCACTTTCCTGAATTGTAAGATAGGTTTCCATACAAAAATGACTGTGCATTTTATTCCTTCCTTTAGTGGAATGTGATGAGAGTAAGCTTCATGTTTTTCTCTCACCTCCCCTCTTTTTCCCTCCACTGAAAAGTCTTTTGCTTGCCTCTTTTATGAGAGATAATTTGCCCCATTCCATTTCTCTCTTTCTCTTCCCAATATATTTCTCTCTCACCACTTAATTTCATTTTTTAAAGATATGATCCCATCCTATTCAATTCACTCTGTGCTCTTTGTGTGTGTGTGTGGGTGTGCGTGTGCGTGTGTAATCCCAACAACTACCCAGATACTGAAAAGTTTCAAGAGTTACAAATATTGTCTTTCCAGGTAGGAATGTAAACAGTTCAACTTTAGTAAGTCCCTTATGACTTCTCTTTGCTGTTTACCTTTTCATGCTTCTCTTCATTCTTGTGTTTGAAGGTCAAATTTTCTTTTCAGCTCTGGTCTTTTCATCAAGAATGCTTGAAAGTCCTCGATTTCACTGAAAGACCATTTTTTCTCCTGAAGTATTATACTCAGTTTTTCTGGGTAGGTGATTCTTGGTTTTAGTCCCAGTTTCTTTGACTTCTGGAATACCATATTCCATGCTCTTCGATCCCTTAAAGTAGAAGCTGCTAGATCTTGTGTTATCCTGATTGTATTTCCACAGTACTTGAATTGTTTCTTTCTAGCTGCTTGCAATATTTTCTCCTTGACCAGGGAATTCTGGAATTTGGCCACAATGTTCCTAGGAGTTTCTCTTTTTGGATTTCTTTCAGGAGGTGATCTGTGAATTATTTCAATATTTATTTTGCTCTCTGGTTCTAGAATCTCAGGGCAGTTTTCCTTGATAATTTCATAAAAGATGATGTCTAGGGTCTTTTTTTGGTCATGGCTTTCAGGTAGTCCCATAATTTTTAAATTGTCTCTCCTGGATCTATTTTCCAGGTCAGTTGTTTTTCCAATGAGATATTTCACATTATCTTCCATTTTTTCATTCTTTTGGTTTTGTTTTGTGATTTCTTGGTTTCTCATAAAGTCATTAGCCCCCATCTATTCCATTCTAATTTTTAAAGAACTATTTTCTTCAGTGAGCTTTTGAACCTCCTTTTCCATTTGGCTAATTCTTCTCCTCATTGGCTTTTTGAACATCTTTTGCCAATTGAGTTAGCCTATTTTTCAAGGTGTTATTTTCTTCAGCATTTTTCTGGGTCTCCTTTAGCAAGGTGTGGACCTGCTTTTTATGCTTTTCTTGCATCTCTCTCATTTCTTTTCCCAGTTTTTCCTCCACCTCTCTAACTTGATTTTCAAATTCCTTTTTGAGCTCTTCCATGGCCTGAGCCCATTGAATATTTATTTTAGATGTTTAGGACACAGAAGTCTTGACTTCTATGTCTTTCCCTGATGGTAATCATCCAAAAGGATGGGAGGAGATAGATGTTCACCAAGAAAGTAGCTTTCTATATTCTTGTTTTTTTCCCCTTTTTTGGGCATTTTCCTAACCAGTTACTTGATTTTTGAGTCCTTTGCCAAGAGTAGGGTTTACTCTGGGAATCTGTGAGATCTCAGTTCCTCTGAGGTGGCACAATCAAGCGTGTACTGGTCTGGACACAGAGAGGGATTTTTATACCCAGAATTTTACCTTTCCTCAGCCACCTGGCCTCCAGTTCCACTAAGTCAGCACTGGGGGCTGGTTTTCATATAAGGTGGATGGGCAGGGCTGCCATTCAGTGTGAGACAAAGACCAGCCCTGCCAGAGCCTCCACCCAGGGCTGAGGTAAAACTCAGCTCTTCAATGCCCCCAGGGGTTTTTACACTCCAACAATGGAGCTTCCATATGGGCTGCTGTGCTGCCTCTGTGGCCACTGCCTGCTGCCAGAGCTATGGGAAAGCCCTTCTCCCTTCCTGGCCAGCTGATAAAACCCCATCACTGACCACTGGCACCTATGGGTTGAGGGATCTGAGGACCCGCTGCTGGGATTGGAGATTCCGCCCCTGAGGTGTGCTGCTCCTAGAGTCTCTTCATGCCATGCCGCTCAGCCAAGGCTGGGCTGAGCTCTCTGCTTGGCTCTGTGTTGGGTGCAACCACTATTCCCATGGGCCTTTCAGGTCAGTGTGGGCTGAAAATCTCCTCCACTCTGTTGTTCTCCACTTCTGCTGCTCCAAAATTTGTTGAGAGTCCCTCTCTACAGGTATTTTATGGGCTGTGGGTAGAGACCTTGCATAAGTGCGTGCTTCTAGTCTGCCATCTTGGCTCCACCCCCCAAATCCACAGTTCTTAAGAGAGACCTTGAGAGTGTCCTTGTATCATTTCTTCTGGCCACCATGTGATTGCTTGCCCCATGCGAGTTTTCCATAAAATAGTCTTTTTGGCAAGCATACATTTTGAATTCGAATAATGTGGCCAGCCCATTAGAGTTGTGGTCTTTGAAGTATCATTTGAATACTTGGCAGTTAAGCTCAAGCAAGGGCTTAGGTATCTGGTACCTTGATCCTGCCAGGTGATCCTCAGAATCTTCCTAAGACAGTTCAAATAGTAGCGATTCAGTTTCCTGGCATGGTGCTAGTAGACTGTCCATGTTTCACAAGCATATAACAATGAGGTCAGCACAACAGCTCTGTACACCTTCAGTTTGGTAGTCAGTCTAATACCTCTTCTCTCCCAAACTTTTCTTTGGAGCCTCTCAAACATTGCACTAGCTCTGGCTATGTGTACATCAACCTCATTGTCAAAGTGTAAATCCATGGAAAGTACGCTACCAAAGTAAGTGAACTTATCCACAGCATTCAAAACTTCTTCATTTGTTATAACTGATGGTTCCATGCATGGATGGTGGTGGTTGATGGAGCACCTGTGTTTTCTTGGTGTTAATTATTAGGCCAAAATTTGCACAGGCAACAGAGAATTGATTCATACCTTGTTACATCTCAGCTTCAGAGGTTGCATTGAGTACACAATCATCTGCAAACAGAAAATCATGCACCAACACTCCCTCCACTTTAATTTTGCCTTGTATTCCTTTCAGATTTAAGAATTTACCATCAATACAGTAGTTGACCTTGATGCCGTGTTCATCCTCATTAAAAGCATTTGTCAACATGGTTGAAAACATCATGCTAAAAAGCATGGGAGCAAGTGCGCAGCCCTGTTTCATTCCATTGGTAACTGGGAAGACATGAGAGTCCATTATCCAGAACCTGGGCAAACATGCCATCATATATCTGCAAAACAGTGATAATAAGCACACCTCTCTCACTGGGTTATTGTTCAGATGAAACAGAATAGCGTTATAATGTATCATAAAGCACTTTATAAACCTTAAAGTGCCATGTTAATGTGAGATATTATTTATTATAAGGAAAATTGAGAAATTAATATAATTGAAAAAAGGTACAGCTATTCACATCTGTAGAGTTCATGAAAGTCTCTCAGTATATGTTTCCATGGCATTCTGCACCAGATCTGTGAAACATAAAAACAAGCAATCTTCCATTCTTATAATAAGAGCAGTGACCTGACATCAGTCAACAAATTTTGTGAAATAGCTAGTGGATTGGAATTTCTGTTTTCTTTTTGTAAGGATGAGAGTAGAATATACCTCCACT
The DNA here is from genome assembly GCF_028372415.1 of Notamacropus eugenii. Lineage (NCBI taxonomy): Eukaryota > Metazoa > Chordata > Mammalia > Diprotodontia > Macropodidae > Notamacropus > Notamacropus eugenii. The sequence continues at coordinate 111,736,961 of NC_092872.1, read as the reverse complement.
TGTCCTAGATTTAGGCTTGCATGTGTAATAAAATGACTTGGAATTTGTGAATTGATGTCACCATCCCCCAGCAGAGGAGGAGTTCAAATTCAATTTCTAAAAAATGCCCTGCTCTTTAATCCTGATCATTATGTAGCTTTAAGACACAGTAATATGTCTCTAGCATATAGAACCTGACTCCTTGTAAAGCATTGTGGGATACTATATAAAGAACAGAATAAATTATGCAGTGGCTTAAACTTTGAATGTCCTGGCTTTGGTCACAGTCTCATTATCCATTATTAATGGAGCATTATACAGTATTAATGCTCATTTTTCAAGATCCTGACCTCTTTCTCATTTCACATGGAGGATTGTAAAATGTATTTACTGAAAAAGCTGAGGAAGAATGTGTATCCTTTGTAATTGGTGATAAATAACCACGTCATGGATTTTCAGTTGTGTGTTTGGGAGTGAACAATAGAATGAGGGCAGTTTGTTTATGAGGAAGTTGTAGTCATCCCACTTCTCTCTATCTTCCAGGAATAGTAATCCCAACTCCATTAGTGCAGAATGAGAGGCCATTTGGGTAAATCTAGTCACATAAATATATTATTAGCCAGGTTTGTGAAATAGACATTATTTACTCAAGCAAATATGTAATTAGACCGTTTTTAAAAACACAGATTATCTACCAAAGAGACTACAACAGTGCCTACGGAGACATTAAAGCCTATTGGGTAAAACTGTAATTAGGCTGTTAATTAAAACAAAATCATATTATTTATTAAAAGGTGCTCTGCTGTGTTGATAAGCATTTTCTTTGCTCTTTTAAGGCATTTTAATAATTGATTACTATAAGCCCCTTGGCTAATGCTTGCCCTTCATTCACTCATTTCTGATTTGGTTCTATTTAGTTTCATAATGATCATTTTAGATGTAGATTTCCCTGCTTTTTTTCTGAGTGAAAATCGAAGGATCTTATCCTGCAAGCTTTAGTTCATGCGTTGTCATAGACTAAAATGACTGCAATAAGCCATCATCTTTAGACATACATTCTTTGAGGGTTTTCTTCTCCAGCAATCATGTTACATTATCTCTCTGGACTTCAATTTTCTCATCCTTTAAAAGTGAGGAAGTCTTGAGTTCTATTTATGTATGAATTACTGGGAATGGATCGGTTTTAATCCATCTGAACTCTCTCAGCTACTCTTTCCTGCAACCAGTATCCTGAACTGAAATATATTTGTAGATGTATAAATTGGACTAGTTGACTAGGATTCTGGCTCTTCTTACTGACATTTAGAGGGTGCTGATATTACTTGCATTTGTCTAGTAACTAGAAATAATCAAGAGATATTATGTAGCCAATTAGCTCAAATAGGAAACTATCAGATATTGTACTTCTTCCCCCTAGTGGTCACAACCCAAGTGATTGCCTCCCTAGCCTAGTCCTGCCTTCTTCCTCTTCCCGTGAAGGTGACAACTCCAGCTGTGGTTTCTCTCTCTTTTCCAGGGTATCCAACCATCATTGCTGCTGTACTATGGTCATTATTGCTTCCCATTTGGTGGTATCCTATGGTCTCAGCTTTCTCTTATGATGCAGTGTCCAAGATGCATTCCTTATAAAACAATTAAATATGTCTTAAAAAGTTAGATGCACTACCTACCAAAACAAATCCAGGGACTATATGAACACAATTACAAGACACTTTTCGCACAAATAAAGTCAGATCCAAGTAAGTGGAAAAACATCAGTTGCTAGTGAGTAGGCTGAGCCAATATAATAAAAATGACAATTCTACCTAAATTAATTTACTTATTTAGTGCCATATTAATCAAACTATCAGAAAATTATTTTCTAGAGCTGGAAAAAGCAATATCAAAACTCATCTGGAAGGACAAAAGGTCCACAATAGCAAGGGAATGAATAAAAATAAATGCTAGGGAAGGTAGCCTAGCTCTACCAGATATCAAATTATATCATAAAGCAACAATTATCAAAACCACTTGGTACTAGCTAAGAAACAGAAGGGTGGACAAGTGGAATAGGCTAGGTACTCAAGACACACTAGGCAATGAATATAGCAATCTACAATTTGATAAACCCAAAGACCCCAGCTTCTGGGATAAGAACTCACTGTTTGACAAAAACTGCTGGGAAAATTGGATTAAAGTGTGACAGAAACTTGGCATAGATCAGTGCCTGATATGGTACTTAGGAATAAAATCCAAATGGATACATGATTTAGGTATAAAGAGTGATACTATAAATACTCATTGGTCTCAGGCCATGGAAGACCTCAAAAAGGATTTTGAAAATCAAGTAAGAGAAGTGGAGGAAAAATTGGGAAGAGAAATGGGAGTCTTGCAAGAAAATCATGAAAAACAAGTCAACAGCTTTCTAAAGGAGAACCAAAGAAATACTGAAGAAAATAATACCTTTAATAACACCTTTTGCCTAAATGGCAAAAGAGGTCCAAAAAGCCAAGGAGAACAAGAATGTCTTAAAAAGGTGCATTGACCAAATGGAAAAGGAGGTCCAAAAGTTCACTGAAGAAGGCAGTTCTTTAAAAGTTAGAGTGGAGCAGATGAAAGCTAATGACTTTATGAGAAATCAATAAATTTTAAAACAAAACCAAAAGAAGGAAAAAAATAGAAGATAGTGAAATGTCTCATTAGAAAAACAACTCACCTAGAAAATAGATCCAGGAGAGATAATTTAAAAATTATTGGTCTACCTGAAAATCATGATCATCAAAATAGCCTAGACATCATCTTCAAAGAAATTATCAAGGAAACTGCTCTGATATTTTAGAACCAGAGGGTAAAATAGAAATGGAAAGAATTAAATGATTACCTCCTGAAAGATACTCCAAAAGGAAAACTCCTAGGAATATTGTAGCCAAATTCTAGAGTTCCCAGGTCAAGGAGAAAATATTATAAGCAGCTAAAAAGAAGCAATTCAAGTATTGTGGAAATTCAATGAGAATAACACAGGATGTAGCAGCTTCTACACTAAGGAGATGAGGGCTTGGAATATGATATTCCAGAGATCAAAGGAGATAGGATTAAAACCAAGAATCACCTATCCAGAAAAACTGAGTGTAATACTTCACGGAAAAAATGGAATTTCAGTGAAATAGAGGACTTCCAAGCATTCTTGTTGGAAAGACCAGAGCTGAATAGTAAACTTTTACGTATGTGTGTATATACATGCATACATACATACATACATACATATATATATATATATATACATACACACACACACACACACACACACACACACACACACACACACGGTGAGCTGAATATGAACGGAAAATACATAAAATTTACTGTTAAATCCAGTGTCCTAGGAGCAAGAGAAAGGGAGAGGTAGAATGTAGAATGTAGAATGCAGAATGTAGAAAATCATCTCACTTAAAAGAGACAACTAAGACCTTTCACAATGGAAGGGAAGAGGGGGGAGAACAAAAGGAATAATTGAACCCTACTCTCATGGGATTTGGCTTAAGGAGGAAATAACACATACTCAATTGGATATGGAAATCTATTAACCTTGCAGAAAGGCAAGGGGGAGGGGAATAGGAGAGGGAAGATAATAGAACAGGCAGCAAATTGGGGAAAGGGATAATCAGAAGCAAACACTATTGTGGGGGGACAGGTCAAGGGAGAGAATGGAATAAATGGAGGGCAGGATAGGACAGAGGGAAATGTGGTTAATCTTTTGCAACATAACTATTATGGAAGTGTTTTGCGTGGCTATATTGAATTGCTTGCTTTCTCAATGAGGGTGAGTTGGGAGGGAGAAAAGGAGAGAATATGGAACTCAGAGCTTTAATAATGAATGTTAACACTTGTTTTTGCATGCTACTGGGAAATAAGATGTGCAGGCAATAGGGTATAGAAATCTATTCTGCAGGGGGATGGCAGAAGCAGGGATAATAGAAGGGAGGACAGACTGGAAGAAGGAGTGGATGGGGTACCTGCTGTCCTGTGGTGGAGGCTGGAGAGAAATGGGGAGAAAATTTTGAATTCAAATTCTTGTGGAAGTGAGTGCTGAAACCTGAAAAATAAATAAATTACATAATAAAAATGAAATAAAAAAGAATAAAAATAAATTAGATATTCAATTAGAAAAAAATTTCTTACTTTTTTTTAAGGGAAAGCACTGCCTAATAAACTAATTTTTACTGCAACTTCTATTCTTTTTCTTCTAGAATCCCAAGTCTTATAGTTGTTATTATTTTTTCTTTCCTCAAATTTCTTTGTCTTCCCTTTCTCTTGTCCTCTTTGTCCATCTTCTTTGTCCTATACTTGTATACATGTCCTAGCCTGTACATAGAAAGTAAGAGTCTTGAGGACAAGGACTTTTCCTTTTTTGTTTTTATTTGTTTTTAGCATCTATCATAGGTGCTTGCTATGTGGCTAATAAATAGTTAATGTCTAATAAATGCTTGTGAATTGAATAGAACTTTATGCTATTTAACTGAGTCCAAGTTTTACAGGAAAAATACTTTTATCAAGTGGCTTTGTTCAGTGAAGTTTGGATTCAATCAAAGGGCAGCACTTGAGGACCTAGAGGGTCACATATGACCTCAAGCTTGCAGGTTCCCCACCCCTGAATTCTTGATCAAACCTGGTCTCAGATGCTTACTATCTGTGTGACCCTGGGCAAGTCATTTAACCTCTGTTTCCTTCAGTATCTTCATCTGTAAAATGTGAATAATTATAGCACCTTCCTCCCAGGGTCCTGGTAAAGGTCAAATGAGATAATAGTTGTGAAACACTTAGCCCAATGCCTGGGACATAGTTAGTGCTATATAAATTCTAGCCAATATTCTGACATCAAGGCTAACCTTCTAGCCATTGTGCCATATACTTTCTCTAGGATTTTAAATGACTACTAATGGTTCATTGTTTTTAGACATTACTATGCTGATCATTTTCTTTTGTTTTATTTAGAATCTTTATATCTTCAAGTCATGAATTTATTAAAAAAACCATGAAAAATGCAAAATACTGTATATTCCCCAAAGATTTAAGTTCATTTCAAATTTAACTAATGAGGCTTGCAGTGTTTGTCTAAAATTTTATTCCTTTTATGCCCTGTCTGTCTTACACAAATGATGTAGAGGCATTTAAAGAAAAAAAATCTTTAAAAATAAATCAGATATTTAGTAAAATATGTAAACAGTAGGTTTGCATTTGGTTTTTAGCAGTAAATGCACCATTCTATTTTAATAAAATGAGAAAAATTGTAGCAGACCACAGTCTCAAAGGCTATTGAAGACTGCTATCTGATCTCTGAAGGTCTGTATGCACAAAAGAACTTGACTTCTGAATTGATTATTTATCATCTGTCACATACAGGTATTTTTTAAAGGTTAAGTGACCAAAATTTACTAAGTGTTTAGTTTGGAATTAATCAGATAATGAAGCATGGCGTTTATGTTCTTTGATCATCCTTCAAAATGAACGCTGGCTCAGACTACTCCTTTAAAAATAAGACCCATGTGAATGTTCCCTGTGGCTTTGAAAAGAGAAGGAGAGCAGACCAATTGGACTTTTTTCTCTGTTGGGATTTTAACGAGGACCAAAGCATATCTTCTGGAACATTGAAAATCTTGACTTCAGTGGGGTTCCAGCCAGGGCTGGAACTAGAAAATGTCAGAAACCTCATGAGCTTAGCAGCCCGTTTCTAAATAAAAGACTTTGGAGAGTCCTCTGAAAAAGCAGCTCTACTTTTGGTCCTAATCCAAAGCTAGACTCTAAACCCACAGAAGTTCAGCAAGCATTAATCTCAGCCAATCATTGGCTCCATAAAATGCCAATTCCTCATTCAGCAAACAATTATAAGGCATAATTGCCAGTAGAGGAAATCAATAGACCTCCATAGATCTTTAATTGACCATTAAAAATCTTTTATCTTCCATATAAGAATTAAAAATGGAAATTTGGATTTAAAATAGTTTTGTATTGCTACAGAGGATCGGGACCTACAGAAAGCTAGGAAGAGTCTCAAGCATCTCTAATGATCTGAAGTGTTCTTTGGCACTTCAGATCACTAGAGAAATATTGTTTAAGGGAACAGCACAGTTAGTGTTTTTGGCCTTTCTCCAGAGACTTCCACGGAGAATGCCAATTAGTTATTTGATGGGTGGTTTGTGTATGTTGATAGACGTTGGGACCCGAGGAAATGGACTGAGACCACCAACTCATTCTAGGCAGAGATAGCTGAACCACTCATCTAGAAGAAAGCAGTAATTACTTTTAACTGTTACCCAATCTACACTAAATTTAGGCCACTGTGTTGGCTCAAATTGTATTCTGTATTGTTGTATGACTGCAAAACATGGACTGTTATAGTCTTCAAATCTGAATTGTTCAGAGGGGAATACAAAAGTGAAAGTGATAAAAAAGGGACATTATGGGTATGAGTGGGCTACAGCACATCCAAAGCAAAGAATTACAAGTTATAAGCAGAATTAAGGGTGTCATCCACAAAAGTATGAGAGAAAATAAATATGGGAATGAGAAGAAAGGATAACAAAATGGACTATTTGTGCCTCCCCTTGTTAACTTGACTTAACATAGGGTAGGCAGACATGGAAAAGTTGCAAACACATTGGTTGGTTGGTTGTTGTCCTTTGTTCTCAAGAGGACCAAAATGACATAACTATGATGAAGTCAATATGCAATGTGTCTGACTGTATCTGATCAGACCAATATGAGCTCAGACGGCTCTACCAAAAGTCAGTCAAATAGTCCATATGGACATTTGGGGTAGAGATGTCTCTAAACTTGCACATCTCACATTTCTTTTGAGCCACTACAATTCGGCTTTACTCATAGAGCATAGTTTATTTTCTGATGCATGCATGCCTTGCTGAACAGCCCTGTACCAGTGTCTCCCATGTCTCATAATCTATTCCAAAGTTCTTCAGAGAGATCTTGAGAAGGTCTTTGTATAGCTTCTTCTGATTTCTGTGTGAGCACTTGCCTTGTGTGAGTTCTCCATAAAATAGTTTTTTATGCAAATGCATATTTGGCATTTGAACAACGAGGTCAACCCATCATCAGATTTGCATTCTCTGCAATAGAGTTTAAATGCTCAGCAGCTCAGCTTGAGAAAGGACCTCTTTGTCAGCTATCTTATCTTGACAGGTGACCTTCAGACTATTCTTAAGATGATTCAAATAGAAGCAACTCTCTTTCCTGATATGGTGGGTACATTGTCCACAGTATCTCTGTAGACCTTTAGTTTGGTAGACAGCCGAAAACCTCTTCATTCCCACACTTTCAGAGTATCCCAAATGCTGAGCTAGCTCTGGCAATACATATGTCAACCTCATCATCTATGGAGACGTTCCTGGAAAGCATATTGCCAAGGTAAGTGAACTTATTCATAGCATTCAAAATTTCCCTGTTTGCTGCAACTTATGGTTCGACATATGGATGATGCGTTGTTGACTGGTGGAGAATCTCTATTTTCTTCTTAATCATCAGGCCAAAATCAGCATAAATGGCAGAGAATTGATCCTTACTTTCTTGCATCTCAGACTCAGAGGCTGCACTGAGTACAAAATCATCTGCAAACAAAAAGTCATGTGCTGACTCTCCTTCCACATGCATCTTTGAAGGAAATACCCGCATCCATGAAATTCCAGATACAATTGAGCATAGAGCTTTGGTCTAAGTGTAGGGTACCCTGATCCCTGCCAGATCTTTCATATAAAACATTAGTGAAACATGCAATTATGTGATTTCTCCCCCTTCCCCCAGTTTCCATATATATATATGGAATAATGCGTAGTATAGAGAAGTGGTGTCAAACTCAAATAGAGATGGGGGAGGAGACATGATTCAGTGCATAAGCATCCCTATGGGTTGCATACTGATGTAGAAAAGCACATATTAACATCACCTGTTTATTGTATATCTGTTTATTTTGTTAAATATTTGCCAATTACATCTTAATCTGTTTTGATCACTTCATTTGGTAACTTGGTCTGGTAGTAATCTGATTTGGTAACTAGGGAGTATAATGGGCAACATGGGGTGCTAGACCAATAGTTATTACACTATTGCACCATCTGAGCTACTTCAGTGGGACAAAAGGCCTCCTGAGCTTTTCAAAATCAGTCTTATTTACTAAGTCACACTTAATTAGCTTTGTGACTTTTCTAGCTTAGTTCCTTCATCTGTAAAATGAGGTAATATAATACTACTACCTTCCAGGGTTGTATTATTATTATTACCTTATCTCACTTGCTCCTGCTTGTCAATGGAAGAAAGCCAAAAAAAAAAATTCTTCCAGATGAGTGGGGGAGATGATATAGCATTTTGTCTAATACCAATTATTTGATATCTATTTTTATTGACTTTTAAATTATTTTTCATTTCAATGAAGGTCATAATATAGAAGAAAAAGTGAAACTGAGAACGTTGCTTAATCACTCTGAGCCTTAGTTTCCTGAATTGTAAAATGAATGATTTGGATGAAATGACCTCTAAAGTCCCATCTAGCTCTAACTGAATCAATAACTCTACACTGTAACATCAGATCTGTAAGACCAACTCCTTTTCTACCCCTGAGAAAAGTTATGATATAAATGATTTTTGAGGGGGACCTTTTCATTTTCTCTTATTAGTCAGCTTCCCTTCTATCCTCTTTCCTATCCTCACATCCAGATTATTTTCTTTTTTCCAGTTATCCAATTATCTAATACGTTATCAGTAAAGTATTAGGTGTGACATCACCTAGGGCTTTCTACAGGGTAAAAGGCCTAAAGAGCTTTAAGATCCAAAAAAGTGGAATTAGAAGAGTGGAATCACCTATCTTGAGGCTGACATTTGGAGAGCAAGGGCACCTGCTTGATGCCCTTCAAATGTGGATGTGACTACCTGACTATAAAATTATTATAATTTTTTTTAGCTTTGGTCCCCTAAAAGAAGTTTTTGGGTTACTAACCCCACTCTTGGTCCTACACTAGGATAGGAATACGGATTGAGCCTGCGTTTTCATTGTTTGATGTAACTCCCAGGGATAGACACTCGCTCTTCTAACTCAGATTTGTGCTGCCTCTACAATTTAAAGACTTAGAGCTGCGTAGGGCACTGAGATTTTAAGTGACTTGATCAGGGTCACACATATCAGCAACAAAATCTGAACTCAGGTTTTTCTTAGTTCAAGACCTGATCTCTTATCTACTCCAACATGCTGCTCTTTGAGTGGTAATGTAACAGGTGTAATAGAGAATTGGCACATATACCTGCTTAATAAGAGAATAACTGAATGTACAAATTATCAGTGTAGGTAATTAAAAACATTTAAAGAAGCAAGTATGATTGGATCAAGACAACATGGGTATATGTGCATATATATATATATATATATATATATATATATATATATATATATATATATATATATATATATATATATATATATATATATATATTCAGTAGAAAGGCATTACTGAGTACAGTATGTGTGTGAGTGCCATATGGGACATCCTTTTTTCCTTTCCTCCCCATACCCAGATTCCTTGATCTTCTGGTCCCTATCAGGGCAGTAGGGTAGGGAGAGTGATGTGAGTATTTACAACACTTGGATAAGCTGGTAATCATAAACTACATGCCTTCCAGTAAAATAGAGGATCAACAAGTTTTACTGTCTCCCCAGCTACTACATTCTAGAGTTGTCCAGACATTATAATCTGTCCTGTTGTTATATCTTCCAAAACCCTGAGTACCTGTTAGTATATTTTATTGACTTATGGGCATTGTCAGCTTCCCTAGTATAATAATACCTTTGGCTCTTTCTGGATTTCTACTTACTGTGCATCTAAACACTTTTATGTGTTATTCACTCCCTCCCCCATTTAGGGTGTTAGTTTCTTGAGAGCAGAAACTGTCTCCCTATAGCCCACCATTTGTCTTCCCTGCATTTAGCATGGTGTTTTTTTCCCCAAATAATAGACACATAAATGTTTTTCATTTCTTCATATGTATATATGTATATGTGAATAAATTGTATGTGGACAATAGGGAAGACTACATTCATTAAATTGGTAAAGTCTTTGTAGACAAGATGAGATTTTGAAGGAACTTTGAATGATTGTCAGGAAGGAATGTAGAGTGCTCAAAGGATGAGGATGTTCCTTGTATACTCTTCTGCTAACATGAAAGTAGCTCAAGCAGAAGTGCATTTATTAGGTAGGTAGAAGAGGTGAAGTGGTAGAAACAAGAGTGTGATGTGATGGAGAGATAGCATAGTCTAGGATATCCTGGTGAAAGGTAAGGTAGGTGATCCATATGTAGTAATTCAGGAAGCCACTAAGGCATTTTAAGAATTTTGGGTTGACTACATTAAAGAAGTGGGTAGAAAAATCCAGGTTGTCTTTCTTGATTGGATTTGACCACATTTGAATTCTAGTTACTATGTAAAATTAAGTTTTGAGCCCCAAAGGGGAAAAAATCAGTAAGTGATGTGTATGATATTTATATATACAGAAAGGGGAAAAAACTTGTAGGAGGTGATGTTTCCCTTGCTCTCTTTCTCTCATAGGTAAGTTTTTACTCTTTATAAGAAAGCCTTTTGCATTCACTTTCTTTCCCACACACAGATTAGAAATGATCTTTGTGATTTAAGTAAGGGATCTTGAATACATGAGTAACTCCAGCAGTGTTTGAAGACTTGATTTATTACTATGAACTTTGCAAACATCAACAACCAGAAATAGTTTCCTATGTAAATAAGAGGAAAAAATAGCACATGGAATCGTTAATATCCACAATGTACAGTTTTTCAAAAAAGTTAATGTTAAGTTTAATGAATGGTAATTTCAACACAGACCTTTGTCTTGTCCACTTTTGGATTTTCTTCTACTCCATTCTGATTTTTTTTTGGTTGTTGTTGTGGTTGCTTTCCCCATAAAAGTATAGCTTGATTAAAACAGTTGAATATAAAATACTATATATTGCATATAATGAGAGCAAGATTTAAAGAAATATAAATACCTACTTATAGTAATATACTTTTGCCAATCTGGTTTAAATGGTCATGGTAACTATTCAGTTTAAACCTGGTTTTCTGCCATTTGTTTTTTGGTAAATCTAATAGCCTGAATCTCTCTGTCTCTCTGTCTCTATCTCTGTCTCTGTCTCTCTCTCTGTGCATAACATGCTTCATCACTAGTCCTCTGGAATTATGGCTGTTTTTTACCTGGGTCACATTTCCCAAGTTTTCTAAATTTTTTTTCTTTACAATGCTGTTGCTACTTTATAAATTCTTCTCCTCACTCTTCACTCTCCTTTGCTGGTTTTTCATCTGTGTAATGCTCATTAACTATGGGAAGGAGAATGAAAAAAGAACTGAGCTCTTTGTACTTTTATTATCCTGACTTCAATTAACATTTGCTCTTCAATTTCCTTAGTTTTTCCCTGTATTAAACTCTCAAATTGTGTCAAAGCACCTTAATTCATGTAAATTCTTAAATCACTTCCAAAAGTAAAACAAGACAACATATTAAAAAAAATCACAAGAGGCTGAAAGGGATGAGGATGGAATAGATAAGTTTTACTTTCATCTAGGGAAAAATGTCTCAGGACTTTTTTAAAAAAATCTGGTAATGTTTTATAGAGATGGTATGCTACAATTCAATTTCATCTCCACTTTCTGAAAGCTATGCATCAGCTATCTAGCTTTGTATTCATAACAAAATTCTATAGCTAGGTACAGGGGATAGAACATTGGACTTGGGGTTAGGAAAAACAGTTTAAATCCTACTACTAGACACTTAGTAGTTATGTGATCCTGGACAAGTCACTTAACTATCTGCCTCAGTTTCTGTAAAATGGGGATGATAATAGCACCTACTTGCTAGGGTCATTGGGGGATCGAATGAGAAAATAATTGCAAAATACTTAGCACGATGTCTAGCACATAGTAAGAACTAGAAAACTATTAGCGATTATTATTACTATTGTTATCATGCAGCTAAGTGGCACAGTGTATAGAAGGTTGAACCTGGAGTCATTGGGGATAACAATAACATCTACATTCCTGGGTTATTTTCAGTATCAAATGAAATAATATTTGGAAAATACTTTCAAAACTTAAAGCATTATATAATTGCTTTGCATGCCCTAGAGAATTGATTATAATGGGAATCATTTTACATCCATATGAAAGATGCTCCAGTTCTACATCAAACATTATTAGATCATGAGCATGGAGGAAGGGGATCATGTATGAAATTAAATCAAAGATATATAGTAAAATTTTGATCCAATTCTGAGTTTGAAAGATATTTTCTGTTTGTAAAACCATATATATATATATATATGCTATATCCTGAAGCTAACAATGTATAGTAAAATTTTGACTAATTAGCTCAGGAATTAATAAACTATGTGATCTTGGTCAATTTACCTAGTCTTTCTGAGCCTAGGTTCCTTCATCTGTAAAATAGTGGCAATAGCACTTTATTGACTAACCTGCAGCATTAAGTTTCATTAAGACAACAACAACAAAATATTCAGAATATCTCCAAAATCTTGACACAGTCTTGAACTTTAAAAATTTAAGGATGGCTTTAGAAACACCTCAAAAGACTTATATGAACATCAATTCATATCAAGCACATCAGCACAGTGAAGTGAGCAGAACCAGGAGAACTCTGTATGCAGTGAAAAACTTGGCTACTCTGATCTATACAATAATCCAATATAATTCCAGAGAATTCAAGATGAATATTGCTATCCACCACCAGAGAGACAACTAATGAACTCTCTGTGCAAAATGAAGAATATTGTTTTCACTTTCTTTATGTTTTTTGCTTTTAATTATTACTTCTGGCAACATGTCTAATATGGAAAGGTGTTTTGTATAACTTCATATATAGAATTGCTAGTATATTGCTTGACTACTCAATGGTTTGTGGGAAGGGTGAGGGCAATGGAGAAAATTTAGAACCAAAAGAATGAATTATCTAAAAATACTTTAATAACTTAAAACTATGATTTTGGGAATTAAGACTTTAGGGACACTCTGTATATGTGACCTAGTATTATTATTGATATACTACTAATAATATTAACAAAATCATCATAATCCAATATCCATGATAGCTCTGGAAGCCATCATGAGTATCACATAAGATGCTCTACATAAATTAGGAAAGATTCCATGTGTGAGAGCAATAGAGGATAGGGACTAGACATGAGATTTCATTGGCATAGGGAACTCCTGGGTGTGGAAACTCTCTCTACAGGATGGCACTTCTTAAAGTTCTCCATACCAGGACTTCTTAAACTTTTTCCATTCATGATCCATTCTTGCCTAAGAAATTTTTATGTGATCCCGGGTATGTAAGTATATAAAATAGGTATACAAGTCAAACATTTACTGATAATAAATCATAAAGAAATTTATTTTAAAACCTTTAGAGATGTAATTCTACCATTTATTAAAGACAAAAGCAAATGTGCATACTAATGAGATGGATGTGCTTGTTTATTTTTATATAAAAAATTAAATCTTGGTGGAATATTTGATACTGCAGGACTTAGAGCTTCTTCAATATTTTTCAGAGTTGATCGATATTTTGATTTTATGATCATCAGTGCTGAGAATGCTGCTTTGCATAAATACGTAGTGCAGAATGGCTGAAGTACATTTAGGGCCATTTCAGAAATTATTGAAAATTCTGTCCTAATCTGAAGCCAAAATTCATTTAATGATTTTGTATGTACAGTGAAAACACCACAGTTCGTAACATACAATAGTCTTGAATCTGAGTTAAGGTGCTTTTGGTAGTACTCTTTAGTCTTGTGTGGTGTGACTGCATACACAGTGAAAAATGCATATATTGCATGTTCAGAATCAAGGCTGCAGTGAAGTTGCATGATGCAACATGGGCAAGTGCTGCCAGAAACACTTCAGATTCATTATGTGTTTGATTTTGAATTAAATTTTGGTCATTGCACACTCAGAAACCTTTTGATTGTTGCCAAAATTTTGCAACCCCCACATTCAGTTATGTGAATACAAGTTTGTGGCCCACAGTTCAAGAAGTGCTGCTCTATACTGCTGGTGTCAAAACCAAACAGACACAGGGTCACTAAATCATACATAAATATACCTATGAGCTCCATGCTGCCTCATGAAACTGCATGTTAAAACTGTAAAACCAAATAGTTAGAAAACTATGTTCTCGGTATTTTTTTTTGAAAAAAAGTATTTTGTTAAATATTTCTAAATTACATTTTAAACTGGTTCCTCCTGTAGCTTCATGTTATCTTGGACAGTGTATTTGACAATTCTGGCCTATAGCACTGAGAGGTTAAGGTTAAATCACTTATCCAGGGCTACTGAATCAGTATGACAGAAGTAGGACTTGATCCCAAATTTTCCTGACTTTGAGGTCCGTTCTCTATCATTGTGATTATCTTGTCATTATAACACTCAAGTCATCTACATGCTACAGAGTCTCCATCAAGTACGTTTGAAGAAAATTCTATTACTTGGTTATTTTGCATTCTTTTGATTCTTAAATGGATGTTATGTTAAAATGTTATTGGATTCTAAATTTTTTTTTTATGTGTTTGAGCAAACTTAAAACATTTCAAGGCTCTGTTTCATTTCAGTAAATTTGGTCTATTATTCTGACATCTTATAAATTGAAAAGTGTTTAGATAATTAGCTTTTTGCCATTATTAGATTGTTATTGTTCTCTAGATAGTCTTTCCATGATTGATTTCTAGACAGTTTTCTAAACTTTGTGTTAATTTAACTTTACTTGGAATTAAATAGATGAATAAGACATTTGAGGGACAATTGTAGAAGTGAATATGAAAGACTTATTATCATTGCTGTCATTGGTGTGGATTCTGATGAAATAAACATAAATGATAAAACTTTTTAAATTTATTCCACAAAAGCTCACAATTTTGAGTTTAAACATTCCTCAAGCTAAGAAACCAGGAATTTGAAAATTATGTCTACTCTCTCTTTTTTTCAAAACTCTCTCTGTCTCTTTGTCTTTCCCCTATTCAATTCAACAAATATAAATTGCATTTACTTCCTTATGGCACTGTGCTAGACCCTGTAAGAGATATAAAATTCAGATCAGAAATGATCCTTACCATCATGGAATGAGTAAGGGGAGGGGGTCTAGTCAGGGAAGAAGACACACATATAAAGGTGGTAGATAATAATATGTAATAACTGCATTACAGGTGTAAATCAACATGCTATATGAGGTCCCTAAAACAAAAGGTCCTTATTTATAGAGGATCAGACAAAGCTGCGTGAGAGAGGTGGTTTTTGAGTTAGGTTTTAAGGAATGCACAGAAAGCTGAGACCAGGAGCTTAGATATAGCAGAAATTTAAAATTTCGTATATAATCTTGATAATAAGAATAAAATTTAATTAAAAAAATTTAGGTGGAAGACATTCTGTAAGGAGAGAATATTGTGTGTTTAATTGATGATAGTAAATACCTAGCATTTATATAGCACTTTAAGGTAAATATTATTTTATCCTCACAACAACCTTGAGAGAGAAGGGTGCTATTTTAATCCCCATTTTACAGATGAGGAAACTGAGGCAGACAAAGGTCTAGGAAGTATCTGAGACATGATTTAAATGGAGGTTTCCTAACTCAAAGTCCAGAACTTTGTACTGGTCTTTGTGGCTCACCGTACTACCTAATTGCCTTTTCACAATGGCCTTGAGGCAGCAAAGAGTAGCTTATTTTTCTGGAATATAGAGTAATTCAGATTCACTGAAGTCATTTCTCTTCTTTATTAAATATTTTCATGAAAAGACAGTTTACTAACTGATCAACAAGGTGGTTGAGAGGTTGTTTGCCATAAATGTATGTACCCTAAATACCTCATAGAAAGGAATTATATGCTAGATATAAAGTGGCTAAAGTTGAATCTATAAAAACACAAAAACACCACACAAAATTTAAAGCCTATGAAATAACATTGGAGGACTTAAATACTTAGAACTTCTACTCAGCAGCTCCATTGTCAACACATTCCACAATGAGTATATGTAGAAAAAGCAATTTCACAGGCATGTACTTCAAGGTTCAACTGTGGGGGTCCTTTGCCAGTCTCTAAATGGCAATGACTCATTTTATACCACACTCCTTATCCCACAAGAGATGGCAGACATTAACTCTGCCAAGTCATGTGAAGAAAGGGAAGAACAACTGGAGAAAGGGTCACAGAAGACAGGACCAATACTGAGACATTGGCATGGTAGAGTCAAACAGAGGGTAAGGACTTTCCCTGCCTAAGGAAAAGGAAATTCTTTCCTCCACAGTTTGTTCTGGGAAGAAACTCAGTTCAGATTCTTATATAGCCCTCCTTTGAGGAAACTGAGGACACCTAGCTTTGGGACTATTTGTGCCACAGTAGAAGAGGGAGTAACCAAAGACTGAGGAAGATAACCAGATATGTAGGACTTGGAATACAAGAAAAAGGATGAAAGAAAACAATCCAAGGGAGAAAGTAAAAGTGAGCCTAGATCACAAGGAGATAAATCAGCAGATAGGCTCATAAAGATAGGAGGGAGAGTAAAAATTCAAGGATAGTCCAGAGTGCAACAAACTAGTTCA
Organism: Notamacropus eugenii; assembly: GCF_028372415.1. Taxonomy (NCBI): domain Eukaryota; kingdom Metazoa; phylum Chordata; class Mammalia; order Diprotodontia; family Macropodidae; genus Notamacropus; species Notamacropus eugenii. Next base: position 111,720,336 of record NC_092872.1, on the reverse strand, counting down.
GGTATGCCTCTGACATATTCTGGGTTTGGTTCCATATGTTTACAATAAAGTAAATATCTCAACAAAGCAAGTCACACAAATTTGTTCATTTCCAAGTGCATTTAGAAGTTATGTTTACACCAAGCTGTAGTCTATTAAATGTGAGATAGTATTATATACAAAAAAATGTAAATACCTAAATTAAAACATACTTTATTGCTAAAAAAATGCTGTCATTGGAGTGAACTTTGAGTGAGTTTTAATCTTTTGGTAGGTGGAAGGTTTTGCCCTGATGTTGATTGCTGCTGACTGATCAGGGTGGTGGTTGCTGAAGGTGGGAGTGGCTTTACCAGTTTCTTAAAATAAGACAATGAAGTTTGCCACATTGATTGACTTTTCCTTTCACTTGAACGCTTAGAGGCTGTTGTAGCATTATTAATTGGCCTAATTTCAATACTGTTGTCTCAAGAAAAAGAAGATGTGATGGCAGAGAGAGAGAGAGACAGAGATAGAGAGAGAGAGAGAGAGAGAGAGAGACAGAGAGAGAGAGAGAGAGAGAGAGAGAGAGAGAGAAAGAGAGAGAGAGAGAAAGAGAGAGAGAGAGACAGAGACAGAGACAGAGACAGAGAGACAGAGAGAGAGACAGAGAGACAGAGAGAGAGACAGAGGTAGGGAATGCCAAGTTGGTGGAACAGTGAGAACACAAACATTTGTAGATTAAGGTTGCTGTTTCATATGGGTACAGTAACTGTGCCTCTAAGTAATTACAATTGTAATATCAAAGATCAATGAATACATTTCACCATAACAAATTCAGTAATAATGAAAAAGTTTGAATTTTTTTTGAGAATTACCAAAATGTGACATGGAGTCATGATGTGAAAACAAACTGTTGGAAAAATGGCTGCAATAGACTTGCTTGTGGCAGAGTTGCACAAACTTTCAATTTGTTAAAAAAATGCAATAATTCTAAAGCACAATAAAGTAAAATGCTGTAAAATGAAGTATGCTTATATTATTACTATGAAGGAAAGTAAACTATCCCCTATAAAAAAAAGAAGACCTTACAGAGATTATGGGTATTTGTGTATGAAGGAAGTATGTTAAGGAAATTAAGAAGAGTTCTTAGAAAAATAGAACTAGACTGTTAATAGAAGCCTTATCCCATACACTGTTAAGGAGTCTAGGTTAATTTCACCTGGATGAAAGCCTTTACTTTTCACAAGCTGAGTCTTCTCTATGCTCAAATCTACTATAATCTATTAATTTTTGAGTCTTGGTCTTAGCAGGCCAACAAACATGAATCTATAAAATTATTTCCCATTTTTGCTCTAGAGAGAGAGCTATTTAAAGGAGATCATCAAATGATAGACTACAGGGGAATTCTTAGCTCAGTAATGAAGATATCAATGGACTACCAAGCACATAGACCATCAAGAGAATCATTAGCTTAGTGATAATCAAATCAATCAATGATGACTTCTTAATGTAGTACCTGGGGCAATACCTCCCCCACAACTCTCAGAGTAGGTTCCCCAGGTTCAAGGCATTTTGTGAGTTTACATTCTGTATAATCATAGCTCATGTACTTCCACCAATATATTTGTCTTTGTCAGCCAAAAGACATAATTACTTCAAAACAGATATTTGTAAAATGACATCATAAGAAAGGTATTAAAGTATTCCCCCCCCCCCAAACCTAGGGAATACTCTTTGATAAATACATGTGACCTCTGCAGGAAGAGCAACATGTAGTAAAGGGTATAAATGCAACAAGAACATGTGCCCAGGGCATGTATTAGATATGATCACTTATCATATGGAAAGTATCTGTTGTCTTCCAGTGAAGACATTCTGTTCCCCCTGGACCTGTCCTCTAATGGTCTTCCAGTGTCTACTGGACTGGTCTCATGATCTCCACAGGGTGCTCTAGTCTCTGCCAAACTCTGCTCCCACAGATTATGCTCTGTTGAAAATAGCTCCATCAGATTCCATTCACCTGGACTAATGGTTTATGCCAGAAACTTCCATGCTCTATGCTCCCTCTAGCTTCTGGCATGGCTGAAATCTTTTGGAACATCTTCAAGGGAAAAGAGAATCCTCTCATGTTCTTTCACTTTATTTCCCACAGTCCTCTCCCAGTTAGTTTAGAAAAGGCAGAAACTCTTTCCTGAGACTAGCAAAAAATTTCCCATTGAAGTCTTCTGTCTTGCTTCCCCAGCATCATGGCTACTGAAACCTTTAATTTCCTCACTAGCATATTCTTAGGCACAGGTGTCAAGATGTTTAGAATGAAGAGCACGGCCATCCCAAGTGGCTAAGGTCTTTAGTCTTAGTAGTTTCTTTGATTTTGTCTTAGTTTCAGGGCAAAGGTCCCTCTGTTAGACACCTTACCATAGCTTATAGTGAACATTTCATAAATATCCCAATTTTAGCTTTTTAAGGCTAGATTTCAAGTCATATAATATTTATTTGCTTAATAATTACTGAAAGAGCTAGGAGAGTTCCCCAGGTTTTGAACTTTAAGTCTCCTCTGTTTTCCAGTGCAGATGAGTGAGTTGAGGGTAAAAGTCCTAAGACAAACTATCCCCAAGGAGTAAGTCCATTATCTCTTCTACCAGCCTGAACTACATTCCTGTTTCTTTCATATGCAGGTACAACCAGCCCAAAACCTCAGAAGGTCTTTGAAGTATACCTTTAGCTCAGAACCCTTAACAATAATCATGAAAATATCACACAATCGACCTTTACCTAGAAGATATTTCTCAACTGCTAGCCCAAGGAAAATAAGGAGGAAAGAAATAGGGAGAGGGAGAATGAAAAGGAAATGGAGATAGTTCTAAGGACTGAAAACAAAAGTCTGTAGGAATTGCAAACTATATTTACTCCTCTGTAGATGCTAGTGAGTATGCAGGACAGGAAAGAGTAGAAAGGATTACTGATAATATCTTTTGGGCAATGTCATATATGGGATTGCTGGTCAGGCACATGTAGGACTACTTAGTTTCTGAGTTCCCTTCGCACTCTTAGATTCTGTGTTTTTATGATGCAGGGGAGGTGAGAGGAATTTTTCTTAAAGTTTGCTCTTTGGAGAATATATCAGACTGTCATTACATGTTCACATGTATGAAGGAAGATAAAAATTTCAAGGATGAGAAAAGTTCCAATTGGTTCTCACATGAAGGGCAATGTATTTTCCCTTTCCAGTTCCTACTGTTTATTGGTCCTTTTAAATGGCATATCTGGGCTTGTTGAGCCAACTACCCTAAAATTATGTTGTGGTCTTTATTGGTAGTGACAGTCCAGATCCTAGTGGGTAGGCATCTGCCTCACTATCCCTTGTCTCCATTGGCACTAATGAAGTCTCTCTCCTGGGCATCTTAGATAAATGTTTGAGAATGGAATGGGGCCGTGGAAATGGTACAGTTCAGGGAAGTGTTATCTCCAGAGTAAATCTTAGTGCTGCAAATAGTTCCCTCACCTTAGGGTCAATTTCACTCTTGAAGGGTCTTTCTGGCAAAAATTCTTCCAGTGGGTATGTGATACTGATGGATGCATTGAATCACTAGACAGGAGCAGAGGGTCTGAACTGAACATGTAGCAGAACATGAGTGGTGAATGCCGTCTGTTCATTGGTGATCTGTGAAGGAGCTGCAGTCCTGGAGCTCTGACAACTGGCTGGCAGATTTCTCAATGAGTGAGAAAATTTTCCAGTTCATCTGTGAAGAGTTTAGCCCAACATTATAGCATTAGTCTATCCATCTGCAACCTGCAATTGGGACAGACAAGAGAATCGTTATTACTTTGTAATAGGAGCCACAAATCTGGAATTAGGCAGGCTGGCTCACATGTTTGGTGTTGGCAGGTCCATGGTTTAGTCTATTGTTTGCAAAGTGTGTGCCATTGCCAAGAGAGAGTGAGAGTCCTGTTGCATTATGTCATCATCACACATGATGCCTTAAAACTAATAGATGGCTTAGATGAACTGAGAAGCCCTCTTTCTGTGAAGGAGTTGTTGATAACACTCCCCTGCTTGTTATTTGTGATCTACCTAATGTGCCAGTCTAAAGGCTATTACTCGTTTTGGATGGCTCTGGTTTACTGCTGATATCAGTTTATGGGTTTTTATATCCATTTGCAAATCATGAATCAGAAAAGAGAACTCTAAAATGCAAAACACTCCATATGGCCATAAATCACCAATTCAATGAACACTGGTGATATACAAAAGCACAGTGATGGGAGCTCTATCAACAAACTTGTATTAATATCTGACATACTAAACTCCTTAGGGAAAACTACAAAGGAAATAAGAAATCATTGAATCTTTGAGTAGGAAGTGATCAAATTCAACCTCCTCCAAAATACAGATGAGTTATTTATGCTGGAGCACAATCAAGTGGGAAAAGCTATGATCCCAGTGTAGATTCTAGTTAATTTCTGATAGTTTCTTTTTTATTATATTGACCCACTTGAAGATAGATGATACACTTATCTGAAAATGGTTTAGATTCTGTATATGGGCAAAAATAAAATTTAACTATAAGCACAAGTGATAGAAGATCATGACAGTATATATAACACCATATTAGAGAGCTATATAAATAATAAACTGTTCAAGGATAAGAAGGATAATGAATACATGAATGAAAGAAAAATTATTTGCTAAGTGATTACTATATTCCAGGCTCTGCACTAAGCACTGAGGGTGCAACAACCCTGACCTCAAGAAACTTATATTCTAGTATGAAAACCAAGACATATAAGAGAATGGTGGTAAGAGAACATAAGGTTTTTCTTTCTTTCTTTTTTGGTGGGGGTCATCAGGGGGCTTCATGAAGATGGTAGGTTCATATACAGGGTAGGTAATAGACAAAGGTAGTGAATTATAGGAATGACTTAAGTGACTGAAATCAAATGATGGGAATTTGGAAATACTTTATGGAAGTGAATGAATTCTGAAGGAGAGTAGAATTCTGAAGTAGAAGATATTCATGGTTTGAGAAAACAGAAGAGAATGGCAATTCCAGAAAGTGGAGCATCATGTTTGATAGTTTAGAGGAAGGAGAGGGCATTTGTGTGTATGTGTGTGTGTGTGTGTGTGTGTGTGTGTGTGTGTGGTGTGTTTGTTAGGAATTACAGTTATGGGAGTATATAGGCAGAAATAGAAAATGGAAGTTGAAATATTCTGAATATAAAAGGAGATAAAATGAACCCATTTATGGGAAACCTCTAGGTGCCATGGTCAGAAATTAAATTGTTCTGAATAAAAGATGGGGTTTGGTAGATCAGGAAATAGTATACTGCATTAGTTAGATCCAAAGTGCTTAAGGCTCTGATTAAGAATGTGACTGAATTTGATTAGATTCAATGAATATTTATCAAATGTTTAATACTGTGTGTAAGACATTGTATTTGCTATACATACAAAACAAAACAATATCTGTCATCTGGTAGTCTACATTCTACTTGGGGGATAAAACATGTGCATAAATAAATGAAACACAAGACATGTTCAGCAGGAAGGGACTAGAGAATCAAGAAGTGGTGTGCTGATAAATGTTTAACAACCAACTCGGAAAAAAAATTTATGCAAGGCACACTTTAAAGTTTAATCAGTATTATTAACATTATCTCCATCACTTTATTAAGGCTAGACAATAAATGAAACAATAAATCAATCCCTGATTTGTAGCATTTAGTTATTTCTGAGGTATAAATATTGACACAGAAAATTTAAAAATTGGTTCCCAGAAACTGCTTATAGCTATCTCCAGGATACCCATGGAATCAGGGAAGTATTTCATGGAGGACTGGAGGGGGTTACACCTGAACTGAACCTTGAAGGATGACAAGGATTCTGAAAGGTAGAGATAACCATTTAGTGCACTGTAGTTATGAGGAAAAGTGCATGCAAAAGCACAGGAATAGAAAATTCGGTTCAGGGAACTGGGATAGTATGGTTTCCAAATGTATTCCTTGTAAAGGAAAGTAGTAATGAAATAAGGCTAGAAAGATTGGTTGAAACTAGATTACAGGGGCCCATTAAATTCTTTGCTGAAGACTATATTTTATTCTATAGGCAATGGACAATAAATGTTTTTAAAGCAGGGGTATGAAATGGAAGATGGAGGGAGCATTGGCAGGAAATAGAAATGAACAGGGTGACTTCTGGGAACCAAGATGGAGGAGTAAGCAGTAAATTGCTTTGGCTCTCCCATATTTACCTCCAAGCAACCATAAAATAGAGCCCCAAATCAAATCCTGGAACAGTGAAGCCAGTAGAAAGACAGGAAACTTGAAGGACTGGCAAGAAAGATTCATCTCACCTGGTTAAAAGGGGAGCAAATTCCAGGACAGCAATTAGCAAGCCAGCAGCAAGCCCCACCTCAGCAAACCAGTGGGAGAGGCTGAGCTCCAGTGTGGTGGAGCAGGAACAAGCCAAGACTTGGACACCCCACATGCCTTAGCATAGTCAGGGGAACCAGCAGACTCTACCTCTGAGAACTACTATCTACTTCAATATAGCCCTCAATGGGCAGGTCTCCTCCCTGGCCAACCTGTACATGCTTCAGAGCAGCCCAGGGTAAGCAAGCATCCTCCAGGGGCTAGATCTCCATATGCTTCAATGTAGCCATGGGCTAATGCAGAAAAACCCTCTTGGCCTCAGCATACACCAGATACTACCGCTAGGACCTCAGATCAGCACCAGATAAGTTTACTACCCTACAGCCTCCAACAGTGCCAACACCTCTCAAATCCACCCCCTCAACACAGCACCCCCTCAACACAGCATGAGGGTCTCCTGTAGGCCTCGGGGCAACATCAGTACAGCATCTGATAAACAACCAGAGCTGAAACCTAAGACAGAGCCCTTTTCATCCTGGGAGCAGAGATCAAATTAAAAGAAAGGAACAAGACCAAAGAAAAAAGAGCAAAAAACAACAAAAAAAGAGATCTAACCATAGAAAGCTATGGTGGCAGAAAAGACCAAGACACAAACTCTGAAGAGGACAACAATGTCAAAACATCCTAAAGAAAACATGGGAAGTAATCTCAAGCTCACAAAAAAACTCATGGAAGAGTTTAAAACTCACATAAAAGAGAGAGAAGAAAAGAAATGAGAATGATGTAAAAGACCTATGAAAGAAGACTCAACAACTTGGAAAACTGCTTAAAAAGTAGAATTGACCAAATGGGGAAAGGGGATACAAAAATCCACTGAAGAATAACAACTTCTTAAAGAGTTCGGCTGGCCAAATGGAAAAGAAAGTGCAAAATGTTAATTGTGGAAAACAATACCTTAAAAGTTAGAACTGGAATGGAGAAGTTATGAGACATCAAGAATCAACCAAACAAATTTAAAATAATAAAAAAGGGAAGAAAACATAAAATGCCTAATGGGAGAAAACAGCTGGCCTGGAAAATAGATCTGGACCATAGTAAACTATTTCCCCTATCATCATACCTCTTTACCAACACTAGTCTCTGTTAGTGCAGTTTTTCTGTCTCTCTTTGTCTTTCTGTCTGTCTCTGACCTCTGTCTGTAATTTCTGTTTCTTTCTCTGCCCATCTCTGTCCTCCTTCCATCTCTCACCCCACCTCCTTTTCCCTTTGAAACCCAGTTCAGCTTCTTTTTTGGCTTTCCAGAAGTTATGGAAACCTTATGAACTGAGCAGATTCAATCTAACATATAGTACACAACACATATGTTTGCCTTGTTTTGATATTAACTCTTTTACTGTATTCTTTAGCTATGGTTTTAGTTCTGTAGGTAGCTCAGCCTTCTACATTTCAGGTGAATAATGTAACTAACCTCACCTGGGATTCTTAGTATCACCTTCATTAATTCTCACCAACAGTGGTGATGGAAATTAAATTAAATTGATTATGGTCTTTCAGGTACTTCCATCTAATTTCTGATCAGCCCTCTCAAAGAGCTTTGTTATTACATGTACAGGTCACCAATAGCTTTATTATCCCATCACAATTCCTTTACATTTGGGGACATTTTCTAAGTTTTCTATGAAAAGAAAAGCACAGAGAAATTGCCACTGTACAGGTATAAACTTCGGGCTTTCTGGGTTTGAAGACAATCAACAGACTGCATACCAACAGACAAAGTAACTTACAAAACAAATTTGCTTTTCTTAATAAAACAGCCTATACCTAGTTTCACACAAATGAACCAACAAATGCCATGTATTAGACCATTTTCTCAGCAACGATGGGCAAATAACTTCAGCACTCAGCAAAGATTTGTGATGTCTAGGAGTTTTATGCTCCTTCAAGAGTAACAACAGCAGATTCTCTCCACAATTTCCAGCACTTGGGCCAGTCATCCAAAAGTGGAAGTAGCTCAAAGATAGAATACTTTTTGTTCCCAAGGACGAGGGGTTAAAATATTATTGCCAGATTCCTCTAGGCCAAGGAAAAATGCCTGTACTTTTTCTGAGTTCTGTGAAGAGAGAGCCATGATTAGGAAAACAAAACAAAACACTCCATTTATGAGAGACTATTTTTCATGTTGTCTTTGCATCCTCAGTGCCTAGCACAGTGCCTTGTATATACGAGGTACTTAAGAAGTATCTTGAATTTAGTTCGACTTGGAGAATGAATCTAGTAACTAATTGCTAGGAAAGTGTTAAGGATCTTTTCCACAGATTCATCAAAATTATTTTTAAAAAAATTATCCTAGGTTTAGAATTTTTCCTCTACCCTCCAGCCAACCTTAGCTTTCCTTAAGACTGGAGATCTTTGCTCAGGCTCCCTAGTTACTAATTCTTTCTATCTACTCTTCATATTTCTTCAATGAATCTAGTTATTTATGAGTTGTTTTCTCTATTTGAATGTAAGCTTCTTGAGGTCAGGGACTGCTCTCTATTTCTCTTTCTGTGCCTTGCACTTAGCCCAGTGTATTGAGTGCTTACTAAACGTAGAATGTAAACTGGTTTGGAGTAGAGACTTCTATTTCTCATACTTGTATTCTGAGTGCCTGTCACATAGTAGGTGATTAATAAATGCTTATTGATTGACTGACTAATCTAGAGCAGTGATTTCCAACCTGATATGATGATGATTGGGTAGGTGAGAATACACAATTACTGTAAGGAGTCCTAAATACTCCTTACTTATTTAGATAACTTATTTAAATCACATTTTATTTACACCATAAGAAACATAAAATGTGAATGTAACTACTATTATTTGGGTCTATGATATCATTATAAAGAGGATGTTATTTTTTAAAAGGTTAAGAACTAACCTAGAGTTTAAATGTCCCCCTAGAAATTCACCAGAAAATGACAATTGTCACAATATCTTTTTCTTTTTATTTACATGAAAATCTAAAAATAAAAAGATTTCTTTAACCCCAAAGATTTCAATCTCAAAAATTAAAAAGGTCAGAAAACTCTTTTGAACTAAAATGACTTAAATGATTTCTAGTTTATTTCCATTTAATTGATTTCAACAAATACTTTAAGCTCTCTACTATGTACAAGACAGTGTGCTAAGAGCTGAGGATATAAAGGCTAAAACAAAACAAAAAATTCTCTGTCCCCAAGTAGTGTACCTTCTTTTGGAGAGGATACAACATGTACACATATAATCACAACTTCAATAACCCTTTCCCCAGAGAATTTGAATACTGTCAATGTTTCTTTAAGAGAGAAGTAATAGAATCTTATGAAATGATAGTTAAAGGTCATCAATAGAGACTTAATTGTTATGAAGTGGAGAGACTATGGTGGGGAGAGAGAGAGAGAGAGAGAGAGAGAGAGAGAGAGAGAGAGAGAGAGAGAGAGAGAGAGAGAGAGAGAGAGAGAGAGAGAGCGCTAGGTGAAGGATTGGATCTAGAGTCAGGAAAACCTCAGTTCAAATCCAGTCTCAGATAGCAGTTGTATGTCCCTGGGCAAGTTACTTAGTACTGACTTAATACTGTTTGTCCCTGTTTCCTCATTTGTAAAATGAACTGAAGAGGGAAATGGTAAACTACTCCAGTATCTTTGCCAAGAAAACCCTGAAGGGTCCTGAAGAGTCAGACATGACTGAAAAATGACCAAACAACTAAAACACACAGAGAGAAAGGTGAACTTAGTCTCTTTCTGAAAAAACTGAGTAAGTTAACTGCCATGGATAAAGAGTCTATAAGAACCGTTGAGAATTAACTTAACTATGAGTTAATCCCTAAGAAACTATGAAGAGATGTGTTGAGAAAACTGAGTTCATTTCATCATCTGTTGGGAAGATATTCTGTGGAGAAATTCTGGGGTAACTAAAACAATTATACAGAGAGAACTGGAGAAGATAGCAGTTAGAGAGTTTGCAAGAGCTGACTCTGGTTGTCATCTTCCTCACAGATGATTATATATGTGCATTTTCTGCTACTGTTAACAAATTACATAGCCAAGCAATCAGCAAACATTTATTAAACATTTGCCATGAGTCAGGCACTATGCTAAGCTCTGAGGTTACAAAGAAAAAGAAAAAAGAATCCCTTCCCCCAAAGAGCTCACAATATAATATGTATACCTATAATTAGGTATACATAAAACATGTAAAATAAATGCAAAATGGCCTTGGTATCTTGCAGAATGTGACTTGAGTTGAATCCAGAAAGAAGTCAAGGTAGAAGAAAGGTAGAAGAAAGGAGAGCAAACATTATTCTTTCTCTCATGTTGGTTTCAAAAGTAATCAAGGAGTATATTCTGATTAATTAATAAAAGTGTAATTGTCCTTAGTTAAAAATTATCTCTAGGATCTCACTCTGGTTTTAAAAGCCAGGAAAAACCCACCCCTTGAGCCCTCCTAGGTAATCATTTAAAATGGTAAGGTACTCTGTTGATCCAGAGAACCCCACAAAATCATGCAAGTCAAAATGTTCAAATCTCTGTGTCCACTTCAAGAATATCCGTGAGACAAGCCAAGTTGTCAAGGACATGCATATCCAAAAAGCTACCAAGTATTTGAAAGATTTCATATTGAAGAAATAATGTGTTCCCTTCCATCAATATGATGGTGGAGTTGGCAAGTGTGCCCAGGCTAAGCAATGGAGATGGACACAGGGTTGTTGGCTCCAAAAGAGTGATGAATTCTTGCTGCATATACTTAAAAATACAGAAATTAATGCAGAACTGAAGGGTTTGGATGTAGATTCTCTTATCATTGAGTATACATACAGGTTAACAAGGCTCTCAAAATGTGAAGGCATACTTATGAGGTTCATGGTCCAATCAACCCATGCATGAGTTCTTGCTATATTGAGATGATACTTACTGAAAAGGAACAAACTGTTCCTAAACCAAAAGAGGAGGTTGCTCAAAAGAAAAAGATATCCCAGAAGAAACTAAAGAAACAAAAGCTAATGGCACAGGAGTAAATATGATATTAGAGTGCAAATAAAAGTGAAATCAAAAAAAAACCCAGAAAAATTCTTTTCTCATAAACTATATTTTCTCTTTCAATCTCAACTCAAAGGCTTAAACAAATATAGGTGTTACTTACTAGATCCTACCATTCCCACTAATCCTATATCTATCTAGGAGAGAAAGGTATAGGGGACAATCAGTGCTGAAGCATGGGGAAAGATGTGTGAAGAACATTAAGTAGGTGGGCATGGTTAAACGACCATGGAGTATGTGAAATGGAATACTATGTAAGAGGACTGGAAAAACAGAAGGGAATAAATGTTTTAAATAGAAAGTAAAAAATGTTTTAAATGTCAAATAATGATTTATGTTTGATCCTAGAGGCAATAGGGAATTTATTGAATGTGTCTGTGTTGGGGGTAGGAGGAGATATGCACTTGAAGAAAACTGTTTTGTTTGCTAACTTGACAATAGGTTGGACAAGAGACTTAAAGCAGGGAAACCAATTAGGAAGCTATACCAATAGTCCAGGGAAGCCATGATGAGGGTTTGAATTAAGGTAATGGCTAAGTGAGTTTAGAAGGAGATACATATTAGGGATATTATGATAACAAACCAGAAAGTTACAAAATTTGGCAGCCATTAGGAATTAAGGATGATACTGAGATTCCAAACCATAGGGCCTGGGAAGATCATAATGCCCTCAACAGGAAAAGGGAGAGAGAGAAATGGGTTTTGGGACAAAGATAAGAATTCTATTTTGGATGTGTTTAGTTTGAAGTAACTTTAGAAAATAAAACTGAGCTGTCCAACAGGCAGCTGGTGATGAGAGACAGGAAGTTAGGAGAAAAGGCTAGATACATGGATTTAAGAGTTTTATGTACAGGGATGATAATACTATGGGAACTGATGATCTCACTAAGTGAGAAAGAAAAACAAGAAAAGAGAGTGCTTCAGATATAGGAGAGTATCCAGAAGAAGAATAAGTTGGCTAAAACTGTCAAATCCTTGCAGTTAAGTCAAGAAGAATGAAGGTTGAGAAAAATCATTACATTCAATAATTAAGACATCATTGGTAGCTCTGGATAGGGTAATTTCAGTTAAATACTATGATCAGAAGCCAAAGACATGAAAAAAGGAAAAAGACTTATTTCTACCAAAATATTTTTAGTAGTGTTTTTCATGTGGGCTAAGAACTGGAAATCAGGAGGACATTCATCAATTGGGCACTGGCTAAGCAAGCTATGGTATGTAATTGTGATGGAATATTATTGTGGTATAAGAAATGACAGGGAGAATGATTTCAGAAAAACCTGGAAAGACTTACATGAACTGATGCAAAGCGAATTGAGCAGAATCAAGAAAATGTTGTACATAGCAACTAATCTTATGTGAAGAATTGTGAATGACTTAGATAGTGTCAGCAATATAGTGATCCAAGACAGCCTCAGAGGACTTGATGAAGAATGCTTATATGCTTTCAGAGAAAAAACTGATACTGTCTGAAAACAGACTGAAGCATGCTATTTTTCATTTTCTCTCTTTTTTAATTTGTCTTCTAGTACAAAGTGACTAATATGGAGATGTTTTGCATGATTGAACATGTATGAACTATATTAAATTGCTTACCATCTCAGGGAAGGGAGAAAGAAGGGAGGGAAGGATAGAGTTTGGAACTCAAAACTTTCTATATATATATATATATATATATATATATATATATATATATATATATACATATATATGACTGGAGGGTGGTAGATTTAGTGAATAACAATGATGTATGTCTAAGCCTATGAGATCAAGATTTGATATTGAAAGAAAATACAACTTATAGAAAAAGAATTTTCTTCTGGTTTTTATAAACTAGGGTGAGAGCTCAAAAATTACTTTTAACAATGGAGAGTTTATATTTTTGTACATTAATCAGAATATACTCCTAGATTATTTTTGAAACCAATATAAGACAATTAATGTTATTAGGTAAAAAGGGAGATAGAGGAATGGAGAGTTGGTATATTTGCACCTCAGAGTTCTTGAGGTATATGGGTTTCCTTTTCCAAAACACAGCCACACACTCATCCACAGAATTGCCATAGCCATGCTAGGCATTAATAAATATATACAAAGTTATACAAAATAACATTAAAGGTGGGAGAGAACTATTGTTTTTTGTCTTTCTTTCTCAAAGAGGTCTGTGGCATCAGGAAGATGATGCTATGACTTGCAAGTGAACTGAGTTTAAGTGAGGGAGGGCTGTGTAAAGTCACCAACCTCACTTTCTCCTCCAGAGCCATCTGTATATATAGATCAGGGTGACTAGAGATAACCCTGGATGCAGCAGGAGACCTTGCCTTTTACTAGCCGAGTTCTTTCCCAGGTCTCAGTTTGATGGAGGCAATGCTCATTCAGTGATTTAGGCTAGGTAAGAAATGGGATAAACAATGGCCTCTTTTATCTTATTAAAAAAAAATCAATGTGGAAGGGGAAGACCCTTAGCATTTCTGGCCAAAACAGAAATAATTGCTATTTACCTTCACTCTAAGCCAATCCAGGCCTACACAATAACCTAGTAGGGCTTGACTTGGGGCCTTACAACTAAAAAATGAGAGGAATACCAAGTGGTCCATTTAAGAGGTGCCATCTGATTTGTATTTTAAAAGAAGCTAAGGATTTTGTGAGGTGGAAATGAGGAGGCACTGCATTCCAGAGATGGTGGACCATCTGTAAAAAATTATGGGAATGGAAACTCCAGTGTGTTTTATAATGAATAGCTTATAGATCAATTTGATTGAAATGGAGAGCGCATTGAGGGGTAATGATTTGAAACCTGGAAAGATAGGTAACAATCATACTGTAAAGATACTTAAGAAGGGGAGGTTAAGGATTATTTATTTGATCCTGGAGGCAATAGGGAGCCACTGAAGAGTTTTTGAGTAGGGCAATGAAACAGATTTATCTTTAGAAATATCAGTTTGTCAGCTGTGTGTTGACTAGAGCTAAGGTGACAAACACATGGCTTGTGGGCTGAATGTAACACTCAGCGCTCCTGACTGTTGTCCAAACCAGATTAAAATATAATTGGTGAATATTTAACAGAATAAATAAAACAAAACAAAATATTTTTGATAAACAAAAATACAATAAAACATAGATAATATTGCATTTTAAAACTGTCAATATGTAGCCCACAGGAATCCTTATATGTGGATTACTGGACTTTGTTTCTGTTTGAGTTTCAGACCAATGAATTAGAGAAAAGAGAGATTGGAAGCAAGGGAACATTTAGGAGACTATTGCAGTAGTCTGTGTGAGAGGGTACAAGGCATATGTTAGGTTGTGTAAGGAGAGAGAAGGGGAAGATTTTGAGAGAAGTCATGGAGAAAAAATTGGCAAGAAATGGCAACGGAGCAGATACAGGATGTGAGAGGAAAGAATCAATAGGGAAGCTTTTGCTAAGCTTTATTAAGTGTATGAAGCTACTTCTTTTTTTAAACTTATTTATTTATTTTTAGTTTACAACACTTAGGTCCACAAGCTTTTGAATTCCAAATTTTCTTGCCCTCTTTCCCCAAGACAACATGGATTCTGACATAAACATTAAATATATTTTTGCATTAGCCATGTTGCAAAGAAGAATTAGAACCAATGGAATGGACTATAAAAAAGAAGAAACGAAACCAAAAAGGAGAGAAGCAAATAGTATGCTTCAGTCTTCAGTAAGACTCCATAATTCTTTCTCTGGATGTGGGGAGCATTTTCTTTCATGAATCTTTTGGAATTGTCTTAGAATCTTGCATGGCTGAGAAGAGCCAAATTTTTTGTCTTTGAATATATAATTTATTTTTCATTTTCAACATACACTTTCACAAGAATTTGAATTCCAAATATTCTCCTCATCTGTCCCTACCCCCCACCCCAGGCCAGAATGCACCCCAACGCATAGCTTCCTCCAGTTTTCTCCCTTCTATCATCACCCCTTCTTCCATCTCCCTCCCCTCTATTTTCCTGCAGGGCAAAATAGATTTCTACACCCCACTGCCTGTACATCTGATATCCCTGTTGTGTGCAAAAGCAATTTTTAGTATTCATTTTTAAAACTTTGAGTTCCATATTCTCTCCCTTCTTTTGCCTTCCCACCCACCCTCATTGAGAAAACAAGCAATTGAATATAGCCATGCAAAACTCTTCCATAACAGTTATGTTTTGAAAGACTAACCACATTTCCCTCTATCCTGTCTGGCCCTCCATTGATTCCATTCTCTCCTTTGACCTGTCTCCCCACAATAGTGTTTGCCTCTAATTATCCCTTTCCTTAATTTTCTTTCCCTTCTATTATCTTCCCTCTCCTATCTCCTTCCCCTCCGCATTCCTTCAGGGTAAAATAGATTTCTATATCCACCTGAATGTGTGTTATTCCCTCCTTAAACAAAAATCCATGAGAGTAAGGCTCATTTATTCCTTTTTATCTCCCTGCTCTTCCTTTCCCTTGTAAAAGCTCTTTCTTGCCTCTTTTATGTGAGATGATATACTACATTCTACCTCTTCCTTTCTCTTGCTTCTAGTATGATCCATTGAAAAGTAGTTTTATTTTTTAGGTATTCTCTCTTCATATTCAGTTCACCTTGTGCCCTCTATCTATGTATAAGTACACACACACATATGTATATATACACACATACCCATATGGATACATATATATACCTACACACATACACACATACTATACACACACATATACATACATGCATGTATACACACATGTGTACATGTACATACATATGCATACACACACATATATATTCCCTCTAACTACCCTAATACTGAAAAAGGTCTCATAAGTTATAAATCTCTTTCCATATAAGAATGTAAAGAGTTCAATTTTAATGAGTTTCTTATGGTTTCTCTTTCCTGTTTACCTTTTCATATTCCTCTTGATTCTTGTATTTGAAAGTCAAATTTTCTATTCAGCTCTGATATTTTCAACAAGAATGCTTGGAAGTCCTACATTTCACTGAAATTTCATTTCTTTCCCTGAAGTATTATATTCAATTGTGTTGTGTAAGTGGTTTTTGGTTTTAATCCTATCTCTTTTGATCTCTGGAATATCATATTCCAAGCCCTTCAATCTCTGAGTGTAGAAGCTGGTAAATCCTGTTATTCTGATTGTATTTCTATAATACTTCAACTGTTTCTTTCTGGCTGCTTGTAATATTTTCTTCTTGACCTGGGAGCTCTGGAATTTGGCTACAATATTGCTAGGAATTTTCCCTTTGGGGTCTCTTTCAGAAGGTAACTAGTGAGGGGGCGGAGCCAAGATGGCGGAGTAGAAAGACGCACATACACATAGCTCTGAACCCACAACCCATAGAATGGCTACAGGGAAGTAACTCACGGCGAATTCCGCACCCAGAGGCCACGGAACATTGGAGCGAGGGAGATTTCTGTTCCAGAGAGACCTGCAAACCTCTCGCGGGGGGGTCCTTCGCGCTGCGGACTGGGCGCCAGGACTGGGAGCTGAGTGCAGTCCTGCCGCGGCCGCGGCACCGAGAGGAAAAGATCCAAGCAGGCTTCACAGACAGGATCTCCAGCGGCCACGCGGGTCCCTCCACCCACAGAGGGATCTGCAAACCTCTCGCAAAAGGTCCGTCGCGCTGCAGACACAAAGCCCAGCCCAGACCTGCTGCGGCCACGGCTGTGGCACCCAGAGAAACAGATCCGAGCAGGCTTCAGGGATGGGATCTCCAGCGGCCGCACAAGTCCCTCCACCCACAGGTGACAGGAGTGGGTGAGAGAGTCTCTTTGGCGGGTCGAGAGGGGAGTGGGGTGCCCCCATAATACAGGCCCCCCCCCGGGAGGTAGAAGCTGAGAGGCGGCT
Organism: Notamacropus eugenii; assembly: GCF_028372415.1. Lineage (NCBI taxonomy): Eukaryota > Metazoa > Chordata > Mammalia > Diprotodontia > Macropodidae > Notamacropus > Notamacropus eugenii. Next base: position 111,703,110 of record NC_092872.1, on the reverse strand, counting down.
GCAGACAGGGGCTCCCCAAGTGGGCGGGAGCCTGAATCCATTGCGGAAGGTCTGTGCATAAACCCCCTGAGGGAACTGAGCCTGAGAGGTGGCCCTGCCCCGATCTCAGCACCAGAACATAATCTCATACTGAATAGCAGCCCTACCCCCGCCAAAAGCCCTGAGGCTGGAAGCAGCATTTGAATCTCTGACCACAAACACGGGCTGGGAGGATCAGGAGGTGAGGTGGGTGTGAGGAAAATATTCAGAGGTCAAGTCACTGGCTGGGAAAATGCCCAGAAAAGGGAAAAGAAATAAGACTATAGAAGGTTACTTTCTTGGTGAACAGGCATTTCCTCCCTTCCTTTCTGATGAGGAAGAACAATGCTTACCATCAGGCAAAGACACAGAAATCAAGGCTTCTGTGTCCCAGCCCACCCAATGGGCTCAGGCCATGGAAGAGCTCAAAAAGAATTTTGAAAATCAAGTTAGAGAGGTGGAGGAAAAGCTGGGAAGAGAAATGAGAGACATGAAGTCAAAGCATGAACAGCAGATCAGCTCCCTGCTAAGGGAGACCCAAAAAAATGTTGAAGAAATTAACACCTTGAAAACTAGCCTAACTCAATTGGCAAAAGAGGTTCAAAAAGCCAATGAGGAGAAGAATGCTTTCAAAAGCAGAATTAGCCAAATGGAAAAGGAGATTCAAAAGCTCACTGAAGAAAATAGTTCTTTCAAAATTAGAATGGCACAGATGGAGGCTAATGACTTTATGCAAAACCAAGAAATCACAGAACAAAGAGAGAAGAATGGAAAAATGGAAGATAATGTGAAATATCTCATTGGAAAAACAACAGACCTGGAAAATAGATCCAGGAGAGACAATTTAAAAATTATGGGACTACCTGAAAGCCATGATCAAAAGAAGAGCCTAGACATCATCTTTCATGAAATTATCAAGGAAAACTGCCCTGAGATTCTAGAACCAGAGGGCAAAATAAATATTCAAGGAATCCACAGAACACCACCTGAAAGAGATCCAAAAAGAGAAACTCCTAGGAACATTGTGGCCAAATTCCAGAGTTCCCAGGTCAAGGAGAAAATACTGCAGGCAGCTAGAAAGAAACAATTCAAGTATTGTGGAAATACAATCAGGATAACACAAGATCTAGCAGCCTCTACATTAAGGGATCGAAGGGCATGGAACAGTATATTCCAGAAGTCAAAGGAACTAGGACTAAAACCAAGAATCACCTACCCAGCAAAACTGACTATAATACTTCAGGGGAAAAAATGGTCTTTCAATGAAATAGAGGATTTTCAAGTATTCTTGATGAAAAGACCAGAGCTGAAAAGAAAATTTGACTTTCAAACACAAGAATGAAGAGAACCATGAAAAGGTGAACAGCAAAGAGAAGTCATAAGGGACTTACTAAAGTTGAACTGTTTACATTCCTACATGGAAAGACAATATTTGTAACTCTTGAAACATTTTCAGTATCTGGGTACTGGGTGGGATTACACATGCACACACGCTCACATACATAGAGACAGAGTGCACAGAGTGAATTGAATAGGATGGGATCATATCTTTAAAACAAAATGAAATCAAGCAGTGAGAGAGAAATATATTGGGAGGAGAAAGGGAGAAATTGAATGGGGCAGGTTATCTCTCATAAAAGAGGCAATCAAAAGACTCATTAGTGGAGGGATAAAGAGGGGAGGTGAGAGAAAAACATGAAGTCTACTCTCATCACATTCCACTAAAGAAAAGAATAAAGTGCACACTCATTTTGGTAGGAAAACCTATCTCACAATACAGGAAAGTGGGGGATAAGGGGACAAGCAGGTTGGGGGGGAAGATAGAAGGGAGGGCATGAGGAGGAGAGTGCAATTCGAGGTCGACACTCATGGGGAGGGATAGGATGAAAAGAGAATAGAAGTAATGGGGGACAGGATAGGATGGAGGGAAATATAGTTAGTCCTATACAACACAACTATTATGGAAGTCATTTGCAAAACTACACAGATATGACCTATATTGAATTGCTTGCCTTCCAAAGGGAAGGGGTGGGGAGGGAGGGAGGAAGAGAAGTTGGAACTCAAAGTGTTAGGATCAACTGTCGAGTAATGTTCTTGCCACTAGGAAATAAGAAAAACAGGTAAAGGGGTATAGAAAGCTATCTGCCCCTACAGGACAAAAGAGAAGATGGAGACAAGGGCAGTGAGGGATGATAGAAGAGAGAGCAAATTGGTCATAGGGGCAATTAGAATGCTTGGTGTTTGGGGGGGGAGGGGATAAAAGGGGAGAAAATTTGTAACCCAAAATTTTGTGAAAATGAATGTTAAAAGTTAAATAAATAAATTTAATAAAAAAAAAAAAAAAAAAGAAAATCAGGGACACAAAAGTGAATTAAGTGGAGAGGTGTGTGAAATGTGACCTGTTTTACTAGTTACTTCCTTGAATTCTTCACTCTTGTTCTCATTCTTTAAAACAAGGACTGTATATTCATAAATATATATATGCATACATATGTATATGGTAATTTTATTGTACTGATTGCTAACATAAACTTTTTTCAAAAGAAAATATTAAATTCAACTGAATACTAAAAAAAAAAAAAAGAAGAAGGTAACTAGTGAATTCTTTCCATTTCTATTTTACCCTCTGGTTCCAGAATATCAGAGCACTTTTTCTTGATAATTTCTTGAAAGATGATGTCTAGACTCTTTTTTTTGGATCATGATTTTCATGTAGACCAATAATTTTAAATTATCTCTTCTACATCTATTTTCAGGTCAGTTGTTTTTCCAATGAGATATTTCACATCTTCTATATTTTCATTCCTTTGATTTTGTTTTATAATTTCTTGATTTCTCATAATGTCATTAACTTCCATCTGCTGCATTCTAAGTTTTAAAGAACTTTTTCCTTTAGCGAGCTTTTGGACCTCCTTTTCCATTTGTCCAATTCTGTTTTGTGAGGCATTCTTCTCTACATTTGCTTTTTGAGTCTCTTTTGCCATTTGAATAAATCTATTTTTTTAAAGGGGTTATTTTCTTCAACATTTTTTGGGTCTCTTTAGGAAGATGTTGACTCATTTTTCGTGATTTTCTTGAATCACTCTCATTTCTCTTCCCAATTTTTCTCCACCTCTCTTACTTGTTTTTCAAAATTCTTTTTGAGCTGTTCCATGGCCTGAGACCATTTCATATTTTTTTGGAGGCTTGGGATGTAGGAGCCTTGACCTTGCTATCTTCCTCCAGTTGTGCTCTTTGATCTTCCTCTGGTTGTATGTTTTGATCTTCCTCATCCATAAGGATGGAAGAAAATACCTACTCACCAACAAAGTAACCTGCTGTAGTCTTATTTTTTCCCATTTTGTGGCATTTTCCTAGCCAATTACTTGACTTTTGAGCTCTTTGTCAAATGGAGGGTATACTACCCCAGGCTTCAGAGGTTTTGTGTAGGTGTTCTCTCTGAGATAACTCTAGGAACCTGTAAGTTCTCAGTTCCTCCGAAGTGGCATAATCAAGGTAGAGGTATTTACTCCTCTCCTTGTCTATACCCTGGTCAGTGAGCAATCACAAGCACTCTTTTCTGCCCTGGCACTGCATGTAGGATTCCCTCTCCACAGCTGCCACCAGCTCTGACACATCAATGCTTCTCTTCAGCCTAGGACTACCACTCAGGACTAAGTTCTAGATCAGCCACTGGATTCCCCAACTCTCTGTAGGCTGAGAGTTCCAGAAGTGGCTACTGCTGTGGCAGTTGCTGCTGCTGTCCTGAGGCTGGGACTGAGGCCATACCACATTCCCCTCTCACCCAGGTGAAAGAGCTTTCTCATTAACTTTTGAAGCTATCTTTGGTGTTTGAGGGTTGAGAAATCTGGAAACAGCTGCACCATCTGCCCATGATTCAGCACCTTAAAGCCTGCTCCAGTTCTGTCTGTGGGGGAGTGGCTGAGGTTGGGCGATGTTCTGCTCCTAGCTGGTGCAATACACCCTTCCTGTTGGTTTTACATGATATCTTGGGCTGGAAATCTGTTTCATTCTGCCATTTTGTGGCTTTTTCTGCTCTAGAATATTTTAAGGGTTTTGGGTGGAGAGTTTGAGCAAGTCCATGCTTCTATTCTGCCATCTTGGCTCTGCCTCCCCCCTCTCCCCCCCATGGAGTTCCTTCTTAAAATTCAAACACACCTTTCTCTTATTGGTGATAGAACTATCAATAATTTGATACTGAAGTATCATCAGTACCTGGAATGAATTGGTGGGAGTGAAATCCAGAAAATCTACTGACAAACACTAATGTTGAATCCTCAAACAAACAAAAATTAACTGAGAAAGGCTAACTGGAAAGATACAGTAGAGTGACTGGGTAGTGGGCAGGGTCTTGGTAAGATTGCTAAACTGGCTGTACAACACAGGAGAATACAGCTTTCCTTGCTAAGTATTCATATAATTGGCAATCACTTTGCTCTGGATTGAACATGATTTTCTCACCAGACAAAGGCAACCCAACTTCAATGTGCCATCTGCTTCTTGTCCTCAGGAATGACACTTATTTAGTTCTTACCTTTAGAACCTGCTTTTCTTGATGAGACAAACAATATGTTTGTGGCACCAGAGATGCTGTGTGGCTCAGCAAAGAAATGATGTTTTATGAAGTGCCATCCTGTGCAGCCATCTGCAGAGAATCATACTTGACCATTCTTGGCAACTGTTCATTAATCCCAGAGTTAGCATTTCATCCAGGGAGAACTGTCAATCTTTATCAAATGGAGGAAAAACACCCTTTGCTTTGGAAGCCTACCCTTTCTCTTAATGAAGCAAAGGCCATCTATTAGGGAATAGCTTATGGATGAAGGTCAGATTTGCTTGTGATTGAATCTTTCCATGGAAATTTATTCCAATTTATACTGGCTGGTATCAGATGAAACGTGTGTATGTGTGTGTGTGTGTGTGTGTCTGTGTATGTGTATAAGCAATGATTCATCTAACTTTCCTTTCCCCAATTTATTCCAGGGCAAAATTACATTGAAAGGTTGTGGAGGGGGAAGAAAACATAAATAACAATAGAAAAAAGGAGTTATGCTTGCATTAAATTATAGCATCTCTTCAGGGAAGAAAAATGTCATTAATTATACATAGTAGTAATGGCTAATATTTATATAGCACTTACTATTTTACAAGTAAATAGTGCTGAGCACTTAACAATTATTATCTCATTTGATCTTCACAATATCCCTGAGAAGTAGATACTATTATTATCCCCATTTTACTGATGAGGAAACCAAGCTTGAGTAATTTGCCCGAGGTCACACAACTAGTACATGTCTGAAGCTAGATTTGAACTCAGATCTTTCTGACTCCTGAATGGATGCTCTGTCCACTATGCCACCAAGCTGCCTAAAGAAAAAAGAATATCATGAGATAAAATAAAGAAATTAGATAAAGATTGTTAGACTATGATGCTGCTTATTAGAGGATTTTTCTTTAAATCATTGTTTTACTGATATATCAACATTCAAGACTTTTATTAGTAATGGAGAAGTTCACAATGGCCTTGTATAAAGGGAACATCAGATAGAGACCTCGCTGCAGAATTTATGTTCTGATGATTTTTCCCTTTGGTAAGGTCTTGGTATTACTGATTTTCATTGACTTTTGCAAAATAATTTAGTTGAAGGTAATATCTTCATTCTTGTTCCTAGCCCAGTTCAGGTGACATCCCCTATAATGAGGCCTTTTCTGATTCCTCTAGTTCTTGGCACTGCAACCTTCTTGAAATTATCTTGTCTAATTTTAGATATACTTTGTATATACCTGAACATTGTAGACCCCTTTTTCTCCCCCTCACCAACCTGAATGTAAGCTCTTATATCCTGTTCCCTACCCCTGACATATTGCTTTGTGCATAATAAGTACTTAATAAATATTTATTGAATTGGTTAGGTGAAATAGGCTTTAAAATAAGCATTTATTAAGCACTGGGCTAAGGATTTTACAAATATTATCTCACTTGACCTTTGAGGAGGTGGGGTAAGAAGAATATCTCAATTGAGGAATCTTATTTTGAGAGAAAAGGCAACAAATTAGTGTCTTTTTAGTGATTATTTTTCGTTTATATTTTCATGTCATTTCATCTCTATTTGTTGTCTTTTTTAAAACCACATTGTGTCTTCCTTGTGGTAGTTGGTTATCTCTTTATAACTGTCCATCGTACATGGCACTCTGTTCTCTACACACTGAATACCTAAATGTGAAGATAATTATGAATGTGGAACTGAATAATGAATAGAAGTAGTCTCAATGCTCTTTACTAGCATTCAACATCATATGGAAGCCTATCATTTGAAACGATCTCTATAGAAGAGCAAAAGGAACAAACAAATGAAAATGAAAGGGAACATCTGGACTTTTTTGTTTATTTGTTTGTTTTGTTTTGTTTTTTAGAGGAAGTGACAGAGGAAAAGCTTAGCAGTAAGAATGTTCTCTAGCTGTGAATAACCAAACTCAAGGGAAACGTTTTGATGAATACAATAGGCTCTGCTGCTGAGAATTCAGTTTGTGTAGCAAATGGATTTGGTAATTGGAATTTGGGTTTTTTTTTTCCTTCCCTTTGGCAGAATATGGATGAGAGTTAATTAACATAGTAAAATTGTTGAGGGCCCACAAGTTATGTCACATTATAAAAAACGAGATTATGCTCTTTTTTCTGATTTGCACCATATGCATTTTAGAGACCTTTCTTGACACATATTTGACACCCTTTCTTAATAGGACAAGTCCATTAGGAGCTGCCCTCAATGGAACGGTATCTGGGATAAATTTTAATAGGATCAACCATGTCATGGATAACTTATATGTTCATTCATGTGATCTCAAACTGGCTGATGCCTAGTAACTATTTGTCAAAGGGTATCATTAAAAAGAAAAAGGAGATGGACTTGAGTCTTCAGCATTTTGTTTTATTTACCTCCTCAGATTAAATTCCCTTGAACATATATTTTAAAATTAACTAGTATTAATGTAAAATACTATAGTGAGTGCAGATTTAGACCTTTTGAATGTGTCAGGTCTTTCCAGAGAATATGAGGATAAAAACAATAATTTTTTACTCCATTTTATAAGTTTGGAATCAGGAATATTTAAAGGATAATCACATTAATCCAGATCATCACTGGTGCAGAGTTTCGTTCTCCACTAGTACCCCTCGATCTATGGGATCACTCGTACCTGGGTCTGATCCTAAGAAGAAGGCTGACCTCCAGTGGTTCAGTTATCTTTTGGCTTATTTTCCTCTTCCCCTGAGTTAATCCATGATCTCTAAAATCAAGCAGAATTATAGTTTATGTTTAGGCTTTCCTGACAGTGGGCAATAGGCTCCCCACTTCTCATGTAGGTCAATATGAGTATTAGGCATGGAATGGCCTTCATTTGACCTATTACAGAAAAGTTAAAAGATGCAAAGTAGTCACATTCACCCATGAACAAATAAACAAAGCATTCAAATAGCCAACTGAACTTACTCATTAGACTTCCTTCAGAAGGTAAGCCACTATAAGGGATTGTTGAACAAATATTTCCTATGCTCAGACCTTCCTAGGTGTGTAATGGGGGATTGACACATGTGCAGACACTATCAGTTTGCTAAGGTAGTGTCCTCCATGTGGAAGGTGCTAGAGATCTACAATCAGGAAAGTATTCTTGGATATCATGTTTACCTATCCCATGGAAGGGAAAAGCCTTTTTTCACTGGCTACATAGCCACAATTGTCTGGGTCTTTAAAACAGTCAGACTCATCAAGAGCAGGGCCTTTTGGCAGCATTCACATCTAAGAGAGAAGGCTATTACTTTACTCATGACATATAGGAGAAGTCTATAGAAACTGCAGAGACAGCCACTATGGCATGTGGATAGAGTCCTGTAGGAAGATTTGAGTTCAAATCCATCTTCAGACACTGTGGCAAGTTACTTAAAACTCTTATCTGTTTCAGTTTCCTTAACTGTAAAATGGGGATCATAATAGCACCTAAATCATAGGACTGTTGTGAGGATCAATAAAGAATTGTTAGTATAGTGGCTAGCACATAGTAGGTGTTTAATAAATGCTTATTCTATTGCATCCCTCCTTCTACCTCATCTTTTATCTCTACACCCATGTGACCTCCAAGAAACATGCTTGAGTCTTTGGCCTTTTTAATTCTTTCCCAGATGCTCCCATCACAGGTTATGGAACCATAGACTTAGAGCTGAAAGGAACTTTCAAGGCTATTTAGTCCAACACCCACCTTTTACAGATGAGGAAACTGAAGTCCAAATGAATTAGTTTGCTCAAGGTCGCACAGATAGATAGTGACATAAGTGGTAGATCTGCTGTTCAAACTAATTTTCCTATTAATCTGAGTATTCTTGCATTTTCTGAACAGTGTTGTTCATGAGAACAGACCCCAACATCTAAAAAAAAAATTTGTTTTTTTAAATTTATTTGATCATTTGATAGATGAGTGCAAACTGGAAAGGCTGTGGATCCCTCTCATCCAGATTCTGGAAGATGTACATTATATAGGATTTAGATATGGGTATCTGCACACAATCACTGGATCACTGTTTTGTTGTGGTGGAGGGGCTTGTGTAACCAAATGAAATTCTGAGCTATGGCATGCAGAGTTACTGAAGATGTACAGATCATAGCAGAGAATTCGGACAATAGATGATCCACTGGACAAAGAAATGGCAAACCACTCAAGAGTCTTTGCCAAGAAATTCCAAAACAGAGTCACTAACAGTCAGATGTGACTGAATGACTGAACAACAACAACAACCTGCACATGATATACTCATACAATTACACAATTTTGCCAAGAGGGCAATTTGTGATCCAGATTGACTGAGATGGACATTGGCAAATGTAAACATCCAATAAAATTTGGGTGAAGTCAAAACACAAGGAAAACCCCAAAGAGGCTGGATGGCCCAAGACAAGACCTGGGTATGAGGGCACAGAACATAAACATTTTAGGTGGATCTAGAACCTGAGGGAACCCAAACTTCCTTTGGCATGGATTTAGGCCTTCAGCTACAGGGCTGGAAGGGATTTTTTTCCTTGTGCAATAGTCATTTCCTTAGGGAAATATCTCTTTAGGAGGCTGATCCCAACTCTAGAACTCAGGAAACTCCAGAATTCTTGGAATTTCTTGAACTTGAGGACTAGTCTCTGACCAATGCTTAAACAAGGAAATGGAAAATCAGAAAGAGGAAACCCCAAATTGGAGGTCCAGGAACTTTTCTCTCAGGCTAACCTGGGCCAATGCAGGATATTTGACATGTACTTCTGCAAATCACCGTTTTCTTCTCCTAGACTGTAAGAACTCTTTCATCCACCAGCACTTACCTGTCCCTATTGATGCATTCCAATTTGTAAGTTCAAGGGAAAAAAATCATGAAAAAAGAAAATATGGGTGAGCTGTCTCACAGCTTGGTTGAGGGAGCCTCTTCCTATAGGAATGCATCCTTCTAAACCTTAGTAAAATGTCAGTATACAAGTCTGTTTCCATAGAAAGTGCCCTTCACATGCCTGCACTGAAGTCCTCATGCTACAATTTCCTCAAGTCAATTTCCACAGTTAGGGGGAAACAAACCTCATCAAAATGATCATTGGCTGTCCTGATCAAACCTTTGCTATATCCTGATAACCATAAGTTCTACCACAAACTCATTTGGAATAGAAATTGAGATGAGGCTTTGTTCCAACTCTATTTATTAATTCCATCTTTGCTTTTCTGTTCCACTTAAGGTTTTTCATCTAGCATCAAGATTAGAGACAGTGATCCCAATTCAATTTATCCTCATAATTTATAGAAGGAAGTGACAGTGAGCAAACTGACATCTCCTCAAATAAGAATGATAATTTAAAAAAAAATGTGAACAATCGAATCAAAGTTTGACTTCAACTGGAGAAACAAATCTTAGACAATGATCAAGAAACAACCAAAAGAGTAATATCTCCATGATGTTAAAGTCTATAGACAGAAATTGTAGAGTGAAATCAGGTTACTTTTGCACTTTTCTTGCTTTTCATGCTCCCTTAAATGAATAAATATTTAGATTGCTCCAGAGAAAAATTTAGGTGATTTCTAGGAAATCTCTATACTTTGGGAAAGCTATAGTATCATAGGGATCCTTCTAATGGTGCTTTGAGCACTTAATTAAAATCCTTGAAGTAGTTTAATGGTTAATTTGAAACTAACAAACCGAGAAGTACATATTCATATATATTAGCTCAAAAGTATTGAATAATGTATGAACAACCCTATGATGGCTATTGATTACTTCTGTAGAAACCAATTAGCTTCATCATATTCCAAGGCCTAAAAAGTTTTACTTAGGAACTTTCTAAACATGTGCACATATGTGTGTAGATATATATTATATGTATACCCATATGTGTATATATGTATATATATACACACATATGTATATACATATTATATATATGTGTATGTGTATATACATGTGTATACACACACATACACACACACACACATACATAGGGCAGCTAGGTGGTGCAGTGGATAAAGCACCAGTGTGGTAGAGGAGTCAGGAGGACCTGAGTTCAAATCTCACCTCAGACACTTGACACTCACTTGTATCAAGGTCACTTGTGTCACCTTGGGCAAGTCACTTAACCCCAATTGCCTCATTCTGGGTCATCTCATCCTGGGTCATCTCCAGTCATTCTGATGAATATTTGGTCACTGGATTTAGATGACTCTGGAGGAGAAGTGAGGCTGATGATCTGCACAGCTCTCCCTCACTCAAAACAAAGTCAAATGTAAGTCATGTCATCATTTCTCTGATGGCATGGTCTTCTTTGGCAACAAAGGATGAATGCACACACTTACACACACATACATACACACATATATACATATGTATACATACACATGCATACACATACACACAGTATATATATATATGTATATACACATACACACATTTACATATATATTCAGGATATATATATACATACATACATATATACACACAGTGTATATATATGTATGGGTATATATACATATGTACACACAGTACATCTATATCTATATTTTGTTGTTGTTGTGTTTATCCTTCATTCTAGAAGTTGACCATGACATCAAGGTGATGACATGACTTGCATTTGACATTGATTTGAGTGAGTAAGAACTGTACAAGGTCACCAACCTCACTTTCTTCTCCTGAGCCATCTGGGTCCAGTGGCCTGATATTCATCAGGATGACTAGAGATGGCCTTGGATTCAACATGGGACCTGACCTTTTTAGGCTAAAGTCTTGTCACATTTTCATTTTGAGTGAGATACACTCATTCAATGAATAGGCTTCTTTAAGTAGTTGCTCAAGACGTGGCCCTACCTAGCACAGTGAAGATTGCAGAGAACCTTGAGGGGTTTGAAAGAGCCCCTTATCAAGAGTTTCCCTCCTCCAAGGGAGAATAACAGCTGATTTGAGAAGTTAAGTGATATATTGTTCTCAGGTGCATGTCCTTGAATTCGGGTGTTGAAGTTCCAGGAATCAGGACCCCTGCTATACAGGATAACATTCTGATAAAGAGGCCTTGAGGCCTCCCTTTCTGCTTATCACTACCTGTTCTGTTTCATGCCTCAATCGCTGCCCTTACAGTTTTTGACTATTTAAGCACCCTGATCCCCTGATTTATTGGCTCAGTATGTCTAGAATAAACTCAGCTTGTTCAAACTGCTGTGTCCTGCCTGTCTTTTCATCCTCGCTCTGTGAGTCCCATAACCGCCCCGGACCTGCTGGATTGTGCTGGCTGCAGCAAAGATAAATACTAAACAGTAACTGTTTCTCTTTTACCCAGGAGTCCCGAGTCTTCCCCTCCCAGTTTGATATTTATATACATATATGTGTGTTCATCCTTCCTTGCTGAAGAAGACCATGGCATCAGAGAAATGATGACATGACTTGCACTTGACTTTGTTTTGAGTGAGGGAGGGCTGTGTAGGTCAACAGACTCACTTCTCCTTCACAGTCTTCTGAATCCAGACCAGATATTCATCAGGATGACTGGAGATGGCCCAGGATGAGGCAATTGAGGTTTGATGACTTGCCCAAGATCACACAGGTAGTGAATGTCAAGTGTCTGAGGTGAGATTTGTATTCTGGTACTCCTGACTCCTGCACTGGTTTTCTATCCACTGCACCACCTAGCTTCCCCTACATATATATGTATATGCATACATACATATATACATGTATATGCACACATATATGTATATGTATATTTATGTATGTATGTGTATATGTGTAAATTATGCTAGGGGATACAAAGATAAAATTAAAAAAATTTTTACTCAATTACATATAAAAACAATCTTTAACATTTTAAAAAATTGTGAGTCTCAAATTTCCTTCCTGCCTCTTCTGCCCACTCACTGAGAAGACAAACAATGTTATATGTTATACACATTCAGTCATACAAAACATATTTCCATATTAGTAATGTTGTGAAACAAAATACAGACCAACCAGACAAGAAAAATAAAGTAAAAAAACCCTTCATGCTTCAGTTTGTATGTAGAGTCAATCAGTTCTATCTCTGGATATGGATAGCTTTTTCATCATAAATCCTTCGGAATTGTCTTTGATCATTATATTGCTGAGAATAGCTAAGTCATTCACATTGTACAATATTGCTGTTACTGGGCACACTGTTCTTTTGGTTCTGCTCCTTTCACTTTGCATTGGTTCAGGTAAGTCTTTGCAGGTTTTTCAGATAGCATCCTGTTCATCATTTCTTTTAAATAGTACAATAGTATTCTGTCATGTTCATGTACTATGACTTAGTCAACCATTCCCCAATAGATGTGCATTCCCTCATTTTTTTCCACCACTAAAGACTTGCTGTAAATATTTTTCCCTGTAAGTCCTTTTCTTTCTTTTTCTTTTTTGTTCTGTATCTCTTTGGGATACAAACCTAGTAATGTTATTGCTGGGTGAAAGGGTATGTATGGTTTTATAGTCCTTTGGGCATAATTTCAAATTTCTCTGCAGAATGGTTGAATAAGTTCACAACTCTATCAATAGTGCATTAGTGTCTCAATTTCCCCACATCCCCTCCAACACTTGTCATTTTCCTTTTCTGTCATATTAGCCAATCTGATGGTACCTCAGAGTGGTTTTTAATTTGTGATTCTCTAATAAAAAAGTGATTTAGAGGAATTTTTCATAAGACTTTGGGTACCTTTGATTATTTGGTCTGAAAATTGCCTGCTCATATCATTTGGCCACTTATGAACTGGGCAATGGCTCTTAATTATTTTTTTCTTCATGAATTTGACTTAGTTCTCTATATATTTAAGAAATGAGACCTTTTTTAGAGAAACTTGCTTCAAAATTTTTTTCACAGTTATGATTACTGTTTCTTTCCATCTTATTTTAATCCTATTAATCTTACTCTCTTTCTCCTTCCACCTTGTCCACCTTCACAAGTATTTTGTTCTGACTACTGCTTCCCCCAATCTACCCTCCCTACTATCACTCCTTCCTCTCTCCTTTATCCCCTTCCCCTCCTACTTTTGTGTAGGATAAGATAGATTTCTATGGATGACTGAATGTGTAAGTGATTCCCTCTTTGAACCAATTCCAATGAGAATAAGGTTCAAGTGCTATCCTCCATCTCCCTCATCCTCTCTTTGTGCCTCTTTTTGTAAAAGCTCTTTTTGTGCCTCTTTATGTGAGATAATTTGCTGCATTTCATCTTTCCCTTCCCCTTTCTCCTAGTGCATCTTTCTCATTCTTAAATTTCATTCTTTTAGAGATTGTTCCATTATATTTAACTCATGCCAGTGCCCTCTGTTTATGTATTCTCATTTTAACTGCTAATAATGAGAACTTTCTTAGGAGTTACAAGTATCATCTTACCATGGAGGAATGTAAATAGTTTAACCTTATTGAATTCCTTATGATGCCTCTTTCCTTTCATTTCTTTATGCTTCTCTTGAGTTTTGTATTTGAAAGTCAAATTTTCTGTTCAGCCCTGATCTTTTTTTTCAGGAATGCTTGAAAGCCCTCTTTCATTGAATATCCATTATTTTCACCTGAAGCTGAAAATATTATGCTCAGTTTTTCTGGGTAGGTGATTCTTCATTGTAATCCTAGCTCCTTTGCTCTCTGGAATATCATATGTCAAGTCCTCTGATTCTTTATTGTGGAAGCAGCTAAATCTAATCTTATTCTGATCATAGGTTCATGTATGTGACTTGTTTCTGGATACTCACAATTTTCTCCTTAACTTAGAAGCTTTGGAATGTGAGTATAGTATTCCTGGAAGTTTCCATTTTGGGATCTCTTTCAGGAGGTGATTGGTAGATTCTTTCAATGTCTATTTTACTCTTTGGTTCTAGAATATCAGGACAGTTTTCCTTGATAATTTTTTGAAAGATGATGTCTCATGGTTTTTTGATCATAACTTTAGGGTAGTTCAATATTTCTTAAATTATCTCTCCTTGATCTATTTTCTAGGTTAGTTGTTTTTCCAATGAGGCATTTAAGGTTTTCTTCAGTTTTTTAATTCTTTTGATTTTGTTTTATTGCTTCTTGATGTCCTATGGTGTCCTATGGTGTCCTCGGTTTCATTTGTCCAAATCTAACTTTTAAAGAATTATTTTCCTCAGTGAGCATTTGTACCTCTTTTTTTCCATTTGGCCAATTTTGCTTTTTAGTGAATTCTTTGTACTTCTTTTTCCATTTGAGCAATTTGGTTTTTTAAGGTATTCTTCTCTTCATTTAATTTTTGTATTTCTTTTACTAGTTGACCTATTTTTTTCCAGGAGTTATTTCCTTCAGTATTTTTTTATGTGTCTCCTTGATCATGCTGTTGACTCTTTTTTCATGATTTTCTTTCTTCACTGTCATTTATTTTCCCAGTTTTTCCTCTACCACTCTTATTTGATATTTAAAATCCTTTTTGAGCTTTTTCCAGGAATTCCTTTTCAGCCTGAGATTAGTTCACATTTTTCTTTGAGGCTTTGGATGTAGTAGTTTTGATTTTGTTTTCTTCTTCTGAGTTTAAATTATGAGTTGTGATCTTTTCTGTCACCATAGTAACTTTCTGTGTTTGAGGTTTTTGCTTGTTTGTTTGCTTATATTTCTTGACTTTAGCTTTATTTAAAGTTTGGCTCTGCTTCTGGGATGAAGGGAGCACTATTTCAAGCTTCAGGTTTTTTGTGTACCTATTTTCAGAACTAGTTCTGGGGTTTTGTAATCTCTTAGTTCTTCCAAGGTGGTATACTGTATTTACTACTCCCCTGGTCTGTTCTCTGGTCTGCAGGCAACCACAAACACTCTTCTCTGCCCTGGAATGTGGCCAAGGTCCCCACTCCCCTGGGAACACAAGCTCTGGTGTGCTTCTCCTCACCCTGTGACTTTGACTCAGGGCTGGAACCCAGATCCATGTATAGGCAACACAACTGAATCCTGTTCCCATTGTCAGTAAAGGGATATCTGTAATCTTCTTCTGACCAGTTATCTGACCACCTCACTATCTGTGGTCTAAAAGTTCCAGAAGTAGCCACTGTGCCAGTGATTCAGTCACCTCCAAGGCCTGCTGCTGGTTTGCTGGGGTGTAGCCTCTGCTGATACAGTCAGGAATGGACTACATTCTAATCCCACCCTGGTGCAATAGACCTTCTAAGTTGTCTTGGACTGGAAAATTGTTTTACCCTGTCATTTTGTGAGTTCTGCTCCTCCAGAATTTGTTTACAGAAATTATTTAAAGTTGTTTGGAAAAGAATTTGGGAGAACTCAGTGAAGGTCCTGCCTTTTCTCTGCCATTTTGGCTCTACAATGGACAAATTAAAAAGAAATCCCTGCCCTCAAGGAGCTTATAAATTAATGGAGAAGACAACATGTAATTATAAAAGAAAGTATAGAACATATATAGCAGAAATGAAGTAATCTTGGAAGGGAAGGCAGTATATTCTGTGGGGTATAGAACAATACAGAGTTCATGTAGAATGTTTCTCATGAACAGTTTAAAAAAATCTATTATTTTATTTTAATTTAAAATTTATTTTTCCAATCAATGAGCATTTATTTTCTCTTGATCTTCTCTATATCCTGTCCAGATCCTAAGAGAGAAAAAAATCCTCATAATAAATATGTGAAAGCAAACAAAACAAATCCCCACATTGGCTATATACAAAAATGTGCATCTCATTCTGTTTACTTTTTCTATCACCTCTTGGTCAGGGGATATCCAGCATTCCTTATCATAATTCCTTTCAAATCATGATTTTTCAGAGTTCATATGTCTTTCAAAGTTGTTGTTGTTTTTATAAATAATGTTGCTTTATTTTATAAATTATTTCCATAGTCTGGCTTCTTTTAGTCTATACCAGTTCATACAATTCTTCCAAGGTTTTTTTGAAACTATCTCTTGCCATCTCTCCTAGCACAGAAAGATTTTACTATTTTCCTGTAATAAAATTTGTTCGGTCATTCTCTGATTGGTAGAAACCCCCCTTACTTGACAGTTCTTTACCATAAAAAGAAACTGCCATAAAGCATTTTGAAGCTATGTCCAAAAAATTATTAAGCTATGCATACCCTTTGGCCTAATGATATCTGTGTAGGCTCGTACCCTCAAAAGGATATTTTTAAAAAAAGAGAAAAAGGACCATTGAACTAAGTCTTAAAGGAAATGAGATATGCCAAGGAACAGAGGTGAAGAGATAATACTTACTCATAGAGGACTGCCAGTACAGAGGCATGGGGCAGACATGGAATACTCTGTGGGAGAAACAACAGTGAGTAGGCCAGTACAGTTAAATCATAAAGTGTATTTAAGGGAGTAACGTGTAAGAATCCTGGAAAGATAAAAGTAAAAAAAACAAAAAAAACTGTGAAAAACTTTAAGTACTAGAGAAGGTTTTTTTTTGATCCTAGTGGTATTAGGGAGCCACTGGACTTAACTGAGTAGGGAAGGGGTGCCATTGGCAGATATTTGCTTTAGGAAAATCACTGTCAAATGTGTGGAGGATGAAGAGGAGTGTTGTGAAAATTGAGTCAGAGACCAATTAAGAAGGCATTACAAAAGTCTAGGCAAAAGGTTATGAAGTGGCTATGTGAGTGGAGAGAAGAGGATAGAATCAAGAGATGTTGAGGAGACAGAAATGACAAGCATTGGCAACTGGTTGGATTATGTAGGATGAGTGAGAGTGAGTTGAGAAGATGACATCAAGATTGTGAGCCTGGATGACTGGGGAGATGATAATACCCTTGATAATAATAAGGAAATTCAGAGAGATGGATGGGTTTTGGGGAAAAGTTAATAAGTTCTCTTAGAAATTTTGAGTTTGAGATGACTAAGGGCATCTAGTCCAGAAGAAGAATGAAAAATCTCAAAAGAGAGACTGGGTCTATATTTATAGATCTAGAAATCACCTACATAGAGATCACAATTGGAGAGCAGTGTAAGAGATGAGAAGAGTAAGACAATACAATTTTTATATTCCTTAAAAGAGAGCAAAGGGCTAGAGTATTTACATAGAAATGCCTTCATTGCCCTAACAAATGATTGAGTATAAAGAAAAAAGAGGATAGAACTCAGAACATAACCTTGGTTTAAATCCACATTTGATGGATGATGGATGGGACAATTCAGTAAAGGCAAATGAAGAGCTGTTAGATGGCTAGGAGAAGATCCAAGAGAAGAACTGATAAATAGAAATATGTATAGAAAGATTTTCCAAATACATGCATACATGTATGTGTGTGTAGATATATGTGTGCATGTGTGTATATATGTATGTGTATGTGTGTATACACATATACACACACGTACATGTCCATATTTGTGTCTAATGGCAGCCATCTTTAAGGTGAGGATGGAAAAAACAAAAAGCAAAAAAATAAATTTACATGATAACTTTTTTATACCTTTAAAATGAGTATCAAGTTGTATATAATAGATTTGCAGTTTCAGACATAATCACCTTTTTTATTATACTATGTTATGAAAATGCTTGTTTTATTCCATCTCCAAAGGGAGAGAGTGGTCACAGTGTCATATCTTACAGAGTGATCAGGAAGGGTGTGGTCTGAGAAGAAAGAAAGACAGGAGGAAGGAAAGAAAAACCCCAAACATATGCACTACCAATCATGAGTCAGTTGTGTCATCTTTGTATATTAAGGAGAACATGAAAAATTAATTATAATTTAGGGACTCTACCAATGGTAGCCCAGTATAAATAACCTCCCTTAGTGTGAAATATGGCACCATCTTCAATGCTCTCTCTGATCACTAAAGGCCTGTAGCAGAAATTACTTGATATAGTATAATGGCAAGTAAAGCAGGATTTTCTGCTGGTAAAAAGATTTGAGTGCCAAATCAGGACTCTGGGAAGCTACTAAAGAGCCTCCCCCTCTTCCTCCCCTGCTTTAAGAACCTAGATCTCGTGCTTCCCTTTATGATAACTGGTTAGACAGCTGTACCTGTCTGTTGAATTATGATCAGACAGAGGAAGCCATGTCTATTGATTACTTTGGGGTTCAGGGTGTTGACTCCCCTGAATTAGGAGAACAATATATATGCTTGACTAAAGGATTGATACATGTGCTTGATTAAAATGGTTGTTAACCCCTCAAAAACTGCCTTTCCTTTTATGAATGTAGATCTAAGAACTTGTGATTGCAGGTCCCCTTGTGTATGTTGGGGTGCTTATTGTTACATGTAGTTTTTTTCTTTGTGTGTGAAATGATTTATGATTTTTGTAGTTTCCATAACTATATTTCTGTATATTTGTACACAATTCACAAGTGGGTTCAGAAGAGGAAAGGAAAAGTTTATTGTTGTTCTTAGTAAATCAGAGTGTAATTATATTGACCAAACTTGTCTCATGAGAAAATGTATCTCCTTCCTTTTTCATAGAGTTGGAGGACTACAGATGTGTAACAACCCTGCAGGTATTGTCAGACTTGGTTCGTATATTGATGAAATTTTTTTCTCTTTTTTTTATGAAAAAGAATGTGGTTCCCTGGTTAGGGGGAGAGAGATGGAGATATCTGAAAAAAAAGTTGATGTAAAAACAAGGTATCAATAAAAATTTTAAAAATTAAACAGAAATGTAAATAACCAAAACTAAATTCATAGAATCACAAATCATAGAACTGGAAGAAGCCTAATGGCCTTCTAGCCTTGTTTCAATTTCTGTCAAAGAAGGTCCTCTATAACATCTCCTCACAAATGTTTCTCTAGCCCATGCTTGAAGACCTCTAATGAGGTGAGAATCAGAGGTGTTCTGGAGATAGCTCAAATCTGCTCTTGAGAGCTGAATGTTAATTTATGTGTGAGCATTTGCAAATAGAACTGCTCCTAATCAGGGCTTTATTGCTTTGTTGATTGTCTAAGAAAGTGATAATGTAAATAATGCAAATGAAATTTAAAAGTGTGTCAGATTTACATTACATCTCTTTCCCCAAGCTCACCTCTCCACCACTCTCACCTCCATGAAGACAGTTGTTAATCATTTACCAGAACATCCCTAGGAACAACTCATTATTGATCCTGGGGGTAGTTTATTCCACTTCTGGGTGCCTTTAATTTGTAAGTTATTTCTTATTATAGTAAACCTAAAATTTCCCTTTTCTAAATCAGTCCAAGCCTATCCCATTCCATCCAATGCAATTCAACTTAATCTGATTCACTTCAATCTACCAATCCATATTTAAGTATTCATTGTATGCAAAAACATTATTCTGGGTGAAATGAAAACCATCATAGTGACTTCCCTCAAAAATTACCAACAGATGGGTACGCACATCTAATGGTAATTGAAATGGGAAGATCCTTCCCATTCATTAATAGGCCCATGTGACTTGCCTGGGTCACATGAGTCTGTGGAGGGAGGAGTTTACTTGAAGAGGTGGAGCAGGAAGAGGCAGAGCTAGAATGGAGCTGAAAGGATATTTGGTCATGAGAGTGGTCAGAGCTAGGAAGAATGCAAGCAAGCAGGCAGCTGGCTAGAGTGAATGACAGAGATTGTTTGTGATTTGTTTAATGGAGCTGGTCTGTGGGAAGCCTAGCAGGGGGAAGGCTTGGAGATGGTATTGTCCTCTGCATTGTTATTGTGTATAGATATTTGTTACTATGATGGATTTGGCTTTCTGGTGTCTGAATAAATGTTTTGACACTGTCTTTCATGTAGAGAATCTGTTGTATTTCACAATTCAGAATGTGCAGAGATATTCATGGCTTCCATAGGCACTGTGAATATTGCATTAGCACTACAATATATAAGGAAGATAAAATGTGATGTGGGAAAAGGAGGGGACTAGATAGAGCAGTATAAGAAATGGGAAGAATATGACAATACAATTTTTACAATCTTTATGGGAGAGCAGTGGGCTAGAGTGTTTATGTAGAAATGCTTTCAGAAAGCTTTAAAAATAGGAGAGATGAATCAATAAACACAATATCAGAGAAAAATCATCAGCTAAGAAAGAAAAGCCAAAAAATGAAAATGTCTCCTGAGGGCCATTTGCATGGCTTAATTGATAATCCCTTGAATAAACAGGGTAGCTTGTCCTGAAAAGAAATTTAGAATAAAAAAGAACATTAGAAATGCATCATATTTTTCTATAAGAAATTTGGCACTAAATTTCCCTTTACAAAAAGTTACTCTCTGTATATAGTTCTTAAGCTGAATATCTGGGCAATTTTAGATAGATTAAGGCTCATGTGCGAAAGCAACATTTGTGAGTAGTTATCCTAAAGGCAGAATGTATTCATCCATGTTCAGCATCAGGCTTGACTCAGAGTCTAAAAATTCTTGAGATAATAATAATAATAATGAATTTGAAATCAGTGAGCTCAATTACAATGAAATTCGTTTGGAAAATGTTTTTATTGAGTGAAAAGGGGATATTATTAATGAAGCCAATAAAGTTAATAGAAAAAATTGAGCTAAAACAGTGATTGCTTTATTAATTGTATTTGAATTAACTTAACTCAATAAAAATGTTACCTTTATTAATTGTAGTGCCTGAATCCATTCTTTCTCTGTCACTAGGGATGTTTCTACATATGAATTTTTATCATGTCTAAAAAAAGAAAAAACAAAGGAACCCACCTTACATAAAAGGACACCATTTAGTGTTTTGGGGGAAGTTAGAATTGTTAAAAACATAAATGTGAGATTTTGTCTATTACAGAGAAGTAACAGAAGTTGTGAAATTGTTGTTGTGAACAGTCAGATGTTATTCAGTAGCCAGGAAGGTCTGATTGTTCAAAAGGGAAGTTGACCTCTGAACACCTAGGTGACAAGAGCAAGGAAATGTCCCTAAAGAATGGCTAAGGAAAAGCAGACCTGGGGATTTGTGACTTTTTTCAAAAAGGAGCCAGAAAGGAAATGGTGAGGGTAGCAAAAAAACCCATTTCAAGGAGTAGAAGAAAATCAAAAGACATTAGTAATAGAGAGAGAATAGAAGAGAAAAATAAAAGAGGACATGTTGGACTAAAGAGTCATGAGTCTGGAGAGCAATGCATGAAACTCTCGTTTAAAAGATTAAGGATAGAATATCCATGGAATATCAAGTGCTCATGTCACAGGGTAGAGAAAGAAGAGGCAGTAAGAATTTGAAGGTGGGGGGAAAGCTAGGGACAATTACCATTTTATAGTAACTATGATCTTCACAATTTTATTTTGAAGCCCTAAAGGTGAACCCAGAACCCTTAAAGGAAAGAATAAAGGGAGGCAGAATTTCCTAAAGGTCAAAACTAAAAGAGTTTTCTACACATTTAGGGGTATTAAGTTCATGTGGAAGCCAGGTGGATCTGTGATAAAGGTTTCTTTCTCTGTCCCTTAGATATCAAATGATGGGAAACATGTTCTTTCCATTGAACTTTGATTTCAGGATATCATAAGTCTCTTAACTTGTTCAGTTTTAACTTTCTCTTTGATATCTTTATATGTGGTTTGATATATTTTACCTGGAGGAGACAAAGCTATATGTAGATAGCACTTTCATGCATTGGTTCAAAAGCAGCCTCTGGATTATAGCTTGAAGTATTCAGTTTTTATTTTGTTTTAAAGCATATGTTATCAATTTTACACTTACACATTCCAAATAACCATTTGATGCCTTCAGAGAAAGATTGTGGAGGTAAAGGAGCTATTTAACATGTTCTTGGTAGAGCCTTCTACTCTGGCTTGAATAGGAATAAATTCTTTGATTAAATTGTCCAAAGCTGGGGGGGTGGTCTGGGTGTAGAGATAATCTCTTGCCCAAGAGTGACCTGATATAAATCTCTCAGTCTCTCATTTTAATATTTATTCTCTCATTAATTGTTAATGAATCAGAATTTATTGCCTCTGGAACGTTACTTTTCTAAGGGTATATAATAGTGAGCCCACCACTATGAGGGTCTTTGGCATTCCAGAGTACCACTGACTTCTGAATTAAAATGCTAGCATTATTAACAAAATAATTAATTGCTCTGAAAGTATGTCTCTTGAACTTTTTAAATGTCACAAGTGCTTTTCCACATCTAGAATTACTTTGCTTTTATTACTGTAAATGTTATATTCTATCAGCAGAATATAAGCTCCTTAAGGGCAGGAACTAATTTATTTTTATTTCTGCAGTATAAATGCCTATAAAAGCACCTGATAGGTGCCTAATAGTTATCTGTTGAATTGAATGTTCTTACGTTGAGTCCAACTGTACAGCTGGAATTGATTATAGTTTATAGTGTCGTGGCAGAATATGAAATCTGCTAAAGGCTTGAGAAATGAGATATGTGTTAGGAAGATCATTTTGGCAACTATGGTTGCATTGGAGAGGGAAGAGATTGGAGTTAGGGAGACTATTTATAGGAGAATAATGTAGTGGTGAGAACTGTTAGAATCAATAAGTGGATTGATAATGAGGTCAGAAGAAGGAGAAGATGCAAGATGACTTGGGTTTCAAGTTTGAATAGAAATGAGAAAGTAATGGGGCAAGGAAGATTTAAGGATCAAGGTGGTGAGTTAAATTTGGAATGCTCCTTTATTCCTCTCTAGGCTTCATTGTTGATTTATCTCCACAAGACTTTCTCTATGTGTCTAGTACTATGGTAAGTGCTTTTACAAATATTATCTCATTTGATCCTCAGAGTAGTTTTTCTTATTACCATCATTTTACAGTTGAAGAAAATGAGGCAAACAGAGGTTTAATGAATTGCTCAAGGCAGCATAGCTAGTAAGTGTTTGAGGCCCTATTTGAACTCAGAATTTCCTGATTCCAGTCTGCCATCACCAGTCGTGTCTTAAGACAAGCAAATACTCAGGCTGAGCCAAGATGGCAGAGCAAAGGCAGGGACTCATCTGAGTTCTCCTTTAAACCCCTCCAAATACTTTTAAAAATGACTCTATACAAATTCTAGAGAAGCAGAACCCACAAAAAATGGAGTACAACAAATTTCCACACCAAGACAACTTGGAAGGTTGGCAGGAATGATTTGTTGCACCGGGGTAAGAGAGGAACATATTGCAGCTAAGGCCACTCCAGCACAGACCCAATTGCAGCAAACCCAGAGCAGGCCCCAGGGTGCCTGAATCACTCACCCCAGTGGTGATTTCCAGCCCTCTCAGCCCACAGATACCAAAGACAGCTTAGAAGGTCAGCAGGAGAGGTCTCTCACTCCAGAGTTAGTGTGCAGCCCTGACTGTGCCAGTATAGCCGCACCCCAAGCAAACCAGGAGCAGGCCTGGGAGTGACTGAATTAGCTGTTGCTGCTACTTCTTCCAGAACTCTCAGCCCACAAACAGTAAGGGGGGGGGGGGTCAAACAACTAGTCAGAAGGAGATTACAGAGATCATTTTGGTAGTACTAAGGGAGGACTCTAGTGCTTTTCCCATATTTGGATCTGGGTCCTGAGCAGCAGTTCAAGGGTGAGAAGGAGCTTAAAATCATGGAGGAATGGGGACCTTCCTCACAGTTCCAGGGCAAAAAAAGAATGCTTGTGGTCTCTCACAGACAAGATCACTGGTCAGGAAAGTAATTAGATCATACCACCTTAGAAGAATTAAAAACTTATAGATTGAAAGAAGTATCACTGAAAATGTCTGCATTAAACCCCTTGAAACTTGGAATAGTGCACTCTCCACTCTGCAAGCAGAGCCCTACTTCAACAAAGATTTAAAAGTCAACTAATAAGTTGGGGAAATGAGCAAACAGTGGGAAAAAACTCTATTGAAAGTTACTACAGTGACAAAGAAGATCAAAGCATACACTCAGAAGAAGACAACAGAGTCAAAGTTCCTATATCCAAAGCCTCCAAGAAAAGCATGAATTGATCTTAGTCCATGGAAGAGCTCAAAAAGCATTTTTTAAAAAGAATTATTTATTTATTTTTAGTTTCAACATTCATTTCCAGTTTTGAGTTCCAAATTTCTCCCCTTTTCTCCCCTCCCCCACCCCAAAATGCTGAGCATTCTGATTACACCTACCACCAATCTGCCCTCCCTTCTAACATCCCTCCCTTCCCTTATCCCCATCTTCTCTTTTGTTCTGTAGGGCAAGATAGATTTCTATACCCCATTACCTGTATTTCTTATTTTCCAGTTATATGCAAGAAGAATACTCATCATTTGTTCCTAAAACTCTGAGTTTCAATTTCTCTTCCTTCCTCCCTTCTCACCCATTCCCACTGAGAAGGCAAGCAATTCAATATAGGCTATATATGTGTAGTTTTTCAAATGACTTCTATAATAATCATGTTGTGTAAGACTCACTATATTTCCCTCCATCCTATCCTACCCCCCATTTCTTCTATTCTCTCTTTTGGCCTCATCCCTCCCCAAGAGTGTTTACTTCAGATTGTTTTCTCCCTTCCTTATCCTTCCTTCCATCATGCCCCCACGCTGCTTATCCCTTTCTCCCCTACTTTCCTGTATTGTAAGATAGGTTTTCATACCAAATTGAGTGTGCATGTTATTCCTTCCTTGAGCCAAATGAGATGAGAGTAAGCTTCACTTTTTCCCTCTCATCTCCCTCCTTTTCCCCTCCCTTGGAAAGGCTTTTCTTGCCTGTTTTATGAGAGATAGTTTGCCCCATTTCATTTCTCCCTTTCTCCTCCCAATATATTCCTCTCTCATTCCTTAATTTTTTTTTAGATATGATCCCTTTCTATTCAACTTACCCTATGCTCTCTCTCTCTTTCTCTCTCTTTTTATCTCTCTCTCTGTATGTATGTGTGTGTGTGTATAATCCCTCCAACTACCTAGATAGTGAAAAAAGTTTCAAGAGTTACAAATATTGTCTTTCCATATAAGAATGCAAACAGTTCAACTTTAGTAAGTCCCTTATTATTTCTCTTTTCTGTTTAACTTTTCTCTTGATTCTTGTGTTTGAAAGTCAAGTCTTTTCATCAAGAAAGCTTGAAAGTCTTCTATTTCATCGAAAAACTATTTTTTCCCCTGAAGTATTATGCTCAGTTTTGCTGGGTGGGTGATTCTTGGTTTTAATCCTAGTTCCTTTAACTTCGGGAATATCTTATTCTATGCCCTTTGATCCCTTAATGTAGAAGCTGCTAGATCTTGTGTTATCCTGATTGTATTTCTACAATACTTGAATTGTTTCTTTCTAGGTACTTGCATTATTTTCTCCTTGGCCTGGTAACTCTAGAATTTGGTTACAATGTTCCTAGGAGTTTCTCTTTTTGTATTTCTTTCAGGTGGTGTTCTGTGGATTCCTTGAATATTTATTTTGCCCTATAGTTCTAGAATATCAGGGCAGTTTTCCTTGATAATTTCATGAAATATGATGTCTAGGCTCTCTTTTTGATCATGGCTTTCCAGTAGTCCAATAATTTTTAAATTGTTTCTCCTGTATCTATTTTCTAGGTCAGTTGTTTTTCCAATGAGATATTTCACATTATCTTCCATTTTTTCATTCTTTTGGTTTTGTTTTGTGACTTCTTGGTTTCTCATAAAGTCATTAGCTTCCATCTGTCTTATTCTGATTTTCAAAGAACTATTTTCTTCAGTGAGCTTTTGAACCTCCTTTTCCATTTGTCCATTTCTGCTTTTTAAAGCATTCTTCACCTCATTGACCTTTTGAACCTCTTTTGCCAGTTGAGTTAGCCTATTTTTATGGGTGTTATTTTCTTCAGAATATTTTTTTGTCTTCTTTAACAAGCTGTTGACTTGCTTTTCATGATTTTCTTGCATCTCTCTCATTTCTCTTCCCAATTTTTCCTCCACCTCTCTTACCTGATTTTCAAAATCCTTTTTTGAGCTCTTCCATGGCCTGAGACCAATGAGTATTTATTTTGGATGCTTGAGATACAGAAGCCTTGGCTTTTATGTCTTCCCCTGATGGTAAACATTGTTCTTCCTCATCTGAAAGGATGAGAGAAGATACCTGTTCACCAAGAAAGATACCTTCTATAGTCTTATTTTTTCCCCTTTTTTGGGCATTTTCCCAACCAGTTACTTGACTTTTGGGTTCTTTGTCATGAGTAGGGTATACTCTGGGCACCTGTGAGATCTCAGTTCCTCCAAGGTGGCACAATCAAGCCTGCACACTGGTCAGGGAGCAACCAGAAAACTTCTGTGTCCAGAATCTGTTAGTAGAATTTTCTCTCCACAACCATCTTGCCTCCAGTTCTGCCACGCTAGCCCAGAGATTCAGATCAGCTGTTCAATTCCCCTGGGGCTTTAGGCAGGGGTAAGGCTGACACTCAGTGTGAGATTAAGATCAACTGTCCAATTCCCTCAGAAACTTTTAGTGAGAGCAGGGCGCCACTCAGGACTGAGGTTCAGATCAGCTGCTCAATTTCCCCAGGGGCTTTATGATGAGGTCTCCAACAATGGATGGGGGCTGCTGCCTGTATGTGGGAGCTGCCTCTACTACCTCTACCTGGGGCCGGATCTATGGGGGTACCCTGCTCCCTTCTCAGTCATCTGAAAAAGCCCTCTCACTGATCTTTGTTGCCTGTGGTTTGAGGGATCTGAGAACCCCCACAGTGTCTACTGGGGATTCCTCCCCTGAAACCTGCTCCTTCTCCCAGCATGGTGTGGTCAAGGCTGGGCTGGGCTCTGTTCTGTGTCCAGTGCAACAGACCTTTCCTGTCAGCCTTCCAGGTAACCCTGGGCTGGAAGTCTCCTCCACTCTGTTGTTCTGTGGCTTCTGCTGCTCTAGAATTTGTTGAGAGTCATTCTTTACAGGTATTTTGTTGGCTGTGGGGGAAGAATTAAAGTATGTGTGTCTTTCTACCCCACCATCTTGGCTCTGCCCTCTCAAAAGGTATTTTGAAAATCAAGTAAGAGAGGTAGAGGAAAAATTGGAAGAGAAATGAGTGTGGTTCAAGAAAATCATGAAAAATCAGTTAAAGACTTGGTAGAGAAGATACAAAACAATAATGAAGAAAATAACACCTTAAAAACAGATTAGGCTAGGTGGTAAAAGAGGTCCAAAAAGCCAATGATGAGAGGAATTTCTTAAGAAATAGAATTGCTGAAATGGAAAAGGTGATGCAAAATACTGAAGAAAATAATTCCTTGAAAATTAGAATGGAGGAAATGGAGGCTAATAGCTTTATGAGAAATCAAGAAATGATAAAACCAAATGAATGAAAAATAGAAGATGTTAAATATCTCATTGGAAAAACAACCGACCTAGAAAATAGATCCGGAAGAGATAATTTAAAAATTATTTGAGTACCTGAAAGCCATGATCAGAAAAAGGTCCTAGAAATGTTTCAAGAAATTACCAAGGAAAACTGCCCTGTTATTCTAGAATCAGAAGGTAAAATAGAAATGGAAAGAATCTACCAATCATCTCCTGAATAAAATCCCCAAATGAAAGCATCCAGGAACATTATAGCCAATTTCCAGAGTTTCCAGGTCAAGAAGAAAATATTGTAAGCAGCCACAAAGAAACAATTCAAGTATCATAGAGTCACCATCAGACTGATAAAGACTCAGTAACTTTTACATTAAAGGATAGAAGACTTGGAATGTGATATTCCAGAGGTCAAAGGAGTTAGGTTTTAAACCAAGAATCACCTACCCAGCAAAAATGAGTATAATCCTTTAGGGTTAAAAATGTATACTCAATGAGATAGAGGACTTTCAAACATTTCTTAAGGAAAATAGCATGGCTGAATAGAAAATTTGACTTTCAAATACAAGATTCAAGAGAAATGTAAAAAGGTAAACAGGAAAGGGCAATCATAAGAGACTTAATATTTGTAACTCATAAGACCTTTTTCATTATTAGGGTAGTTGGAAGGAGTACACACACACACACACACACACACACACACATATATTATATATAGACAGAGGGCACAGGTGTGAGTTGAATATGAAAGAATGATATCTAAAAATTAAATTAAGGGGTGAATGAGGAATGTATTGGGAGAAAGAGAAAGGGAGAGGGAGAATAGGGTAAAGTGTCTCACATAAAAGAAGTAAGGAAAAGCTTTTACACTGGAGGGAAAAGGGTGGGGAGAGTGAATGAACCTTACTCTTAGCAGAATTGGCTCAAAGCAGGAATACCATACACATGCAACTGGGTATAGAAATCTATCTTACTTACCTTACAGAAAAGCAAGAAGGAAAGGGGATAAGAGAAAGGGGTGGTAATAGAAGGGAGGGCATATTGGTGGAGGGGGTAATCAGAAGCAAAACAATTTTGAGGGCTGACAGAGAGAGAATAGAATAAATGGGGTGGGGGAATAGCATGGAGGAAAATATAGTTAGCAATATTAACTATAAAAGTTTCTTTGTAAAGCCCTCATTTCTCAAACATGTAGAGAACTGAGTCAAATTTATAATAATAAGAGCCATTTCCTAACTGATAAATGATCAGAAGATATGATCAGTTTTCAGATGAGGTAATCAAAGCCATCTATAACCATATGAAAAAAATACTCTCACTATTGATCAGAGAAATGCAAATTAAAATAGCTTCAGGACTATTTAATACTTATTAGATTAGGTAATAGGACAGAAAAGAAAAATGACAAATATTGGAGAGAATGCAGGGAAAATGAGACTTTAATGCATTATTGCTGGAGTTTTGAACTAATTCAACTGTTCTGGAGAGCAATTTGGAGCTATGCTCAAAGCAGTACTACTACTAGGTCTGTATTTCAAGTGATAAACAAAGGAAATGGATCTATATGTACAAAAATATTTATGGCCTCCCTTTTCTAGGGGTAAAGAATTAGAAATTAAAGGGATGCTTATCAACTGGGAAATGGCTGAGAAAATTGTGATATGTGATTATGATGGAATACTATTGTACTATAAGAGATGAAAAGTAGGATGTTTTATAAAAAACTTGAAAGACTTGCATGAACTGATGCAAAGTGAAATGTACTGTATACTAAAGTAACAACAATCTTGTTACGATGATCCACCATGAATGACTTAACTATTCTCAGCAATACAATGACGCGAGACAACTCTGAAGGATTTATGATGAAAAATGCTATCCATCTCTAGAGAAATAACTGTTGGTGTCTGAATACATATTAAAGCATACTTTTTTTTTAACTTTATTTTTCTGGAGTTTTTTTCTTGTCTGTGCGTTCTTTCACAACACGACTATCATGGATATGTTTTGCATGACTACACATGTATAACCTATATGGAATTGCTTGTCTTCTCAAGGGAGGAGGGGTGAGGATGGAGGGAAAGAATTTGGAATTCAAAGTTTTAACAAAAAATATTAAAAAATTGGCTTTACATGTAACTGGGTAAGAATAAAATACTAAATTAAAGCCAAAAAATTTATGCTTAAAAAAAGATCAGCATATACCAAGAGAAGAAAAAGGGACCAGAAAGATATCATATTAAGGTGATATTCATAACTAAGACTTTTCAGAAGACTGATAAATCAATAATGGTGAGTGAGAACTGTACTGACTATACAGGTAACATGAGATCCAGGAAAGAAAAGGAAATCAAGGAAGAGAATATTTAGAAGGAAGGGTTATCAACAATGTCAGATACAGTATAAATATCAGGAATATGTGGATTGGGAAAAGGTAATTAGATTTGGCAATTATGAGGTCATTGTTAATCTTAAAAATACAATTTTTTTTTAAATAGTAGAGACAGAATCTAGTTTGCAAGAGAACGAAAAGTGGCTGTGAGATTGTTGTTGTTATGTCATTTCAATCATGTCTGACTCTTTGTTACCTTATTTGGTTTTCTTGACAGAGATACTGGAGTGTTTTGCCATTTCTTTCTCCAGCTCATTTTACAGATGTCTAAAGACAACAGTTTTTCAAAGTTTAAAGTTGATGGGGAAGACAGACATAGGATAATTTGTAGGTATAATAGGGTAAGGGAAAGGATTCTTTTTTTAAAGGATATGGGAGAGTCATATGTTTGTAGTTAGTTCAGAAAGAACCAGTAAAGAAAGGGAAATTGAAAATGAGGAAGTAAAAAGGTTAATGAAGATGGGGTCTGGTCTTGGAGTTGACTGGATAAGATAGGGTCAAGAGACTAGATGAAGAGGTTGACTTTGGCAAGGAAGAAGACTAACCTCATTCTCTGAGATTAGAGAAAACAGAAAAAATCGCTACAGGCATGGAGGAGAAAATGGTCAAAGGCATGGAGGGGTTTTGAGAAGTGAAAGATACAACTAAGGAGACCTGTGGAAAATGATAATAATTATTATTAAGAACTCACATTTATACAGTGCCTTGAAGTTTGAAAAGTACTTTACTTACATAGTCTCATTTGGTCCAAACACCAACCTACAAAGGTCAGTACTATCATTATCTTCTTTTTACCTATACTAAAACTGAAACTCACAGTTTGAGATTTTCGCCCAGGGTCATCCAACAAGCAAGTATCTGAAGTATGGTCTGAACTCAGGTCTTCCTGATTAAAAAATGAATGTTCATTAACCACACCATGTTGCTTCTAGGTATATATGATCTTCTTCAGAGAGAAGTAGTCACTGTGGAAAGTTATTTTTGTTTGTTTGTATAGGAACCTAAAAAAGAAGTAAAGAATAGAGAACAGGAAAATGTGTTCAATAGCAAACACTTCCAGTATTCACGATCCATTACAAATTCCCTCTAAACTCCCAAAGATAGGAAGTTTTGAGTCCAGCTTAGCCTGAGCCCCTCTGCCATGGGTATCTTCTACAACCGAAGCAGGGCGATGACTTGCACAAATGGACTGTGTCTTGTCTGAAGAATCATTATATTTAATTATTTATAGGAGGTGAGGAAGGAGAAAAAGAAAGATGGACCAGAAAGACTTCAACATTTTAAAAATCTAATTTTAGACACTGAAAAGGCAAGGTTCCAAAGGTATTTGGAGTTTGGAGTTAGTCCAGGCCCTCTTACTGTGTGACTTTGGACAAGTCACTTAAAGATTTTGGACCTCAATTTCCTCATCTTTAAAATGAGGAAATTGTACTAGACCTCTAAGGTGCTTCCCTGCTTCAAATCTATGATCCTATAATTCTTATAGAACACCTGCTTTCAGGAATGATGTGATATTAGTCATGTATACCTGAGTATGAATCTTTGTATTCCAAGTCTTTCTGTAATGGTATAAAGTAATAACAATAATTAATATTTATATAGTGCTTTGTAGTCTGCAAAATTAATTTAGTACATTGTATCTTTCAGTTCTCACAAAACCAATCAAGGATTATCAAGTTTTCTAAGTAGTACAAGTATGATTATCTAATAGCACTCGGCAAATTGAAGTGGAAAGTGGTAATTGACTTGCTCAAGGTCACATAGCCAGGGTGAAGGACTTATCCTTTATTAAAAAAATTGCAAATATCAGATCAGTAAGGGAGTTAGGACAGGGGAGGGGAAGGAGTGGTGCCTTGTTTCAGACTGAACCAAAATCCTTTTGATCAGAGACGATGTAATCTCAGATCAAACCTCTTAATGTTTTATCCAATGGGATCTTTTCCTCCTGCATCAGGAGCAGAAGCAAATCATTCCCTGGTGGCCTGGATGCAGGAGAAAATTATTATTCCTTCTATACATCCCCTCAAATGATAAGTTACTAATACGTATAAGGATAATCAGTCTTCAGACTCCTCCTCTACTAATTTCACTATACAGAGCACAACAGTATCCTGCATTTAGAGCCCATTTATGTTTACCTCTTCACCCCTCTGACAGGATACGTGTTTAAGGTCAGACTGAAAAAACAGGTAGTATTTAGTGAAGTGATAATGATGTTCAGGGCAGGAAGTGTCAGGGAAACAGAGGATTTAAACTAATGTCCCTTGGCTGTTTCTTCTTTCTGGCAGAAGGTTGCTACCTCTCCATAGGTGAGAAATAAGGAATGCTGATACCTATTGAAGGATGAAATTTTATAGCAGATTGTCTTGATTGTCATCTGTGTTTTGAATATTTGAAAACCCTGGAAACCATCAGTGCCTGAGCAGATATCCACTAAGACAGCAGGGCTTATCTATTGTGACTTCATGCCATCTACCCTGCCTCTACATGAATACTTTGCCCCCTCTCTCTCCCCTCCCCTCCCCTTCTTCTCTCATACTTTTTATCTCCTATTTTTGGGAATAACCACCATACTATGACGTGCTAGTTGAAAGGTTATGACAATCTAAGGTCCCTATGGTTTCACTTGAAATCTCTTGGTCTACTACTTTTCAACAAAAAATCCATTTCCACATTAACACTATTCATATATACAAAAGTCTTAGTGCAATTTTAAGCCATTAAAATGTACTTCAAAGGGCACCAAAAGTTTTGTGACAAATTTTTTTGTATTCACTTATTAGAACATAGCTCTTTGAAGCCAGGGGTTTTGCATTTCTGTTTGTATCCTTAGCTCTTGACACACTGTCAGTCAGAAAATTAACATTTATTAAGCACCTACTATTTGCTAAATGCTGGAATTACAAAAAGAGGCAAAAGACACTTCCTGCTCTCAAGGATCTCACAATCCTATGGATCCCTGACATATAGTAGGCACTTAATAAATGCATGTTGACTGATTGTCATCATAGTAGTGATAATAGTTGACATTTAAAGAGCACTTTGTGGTTTTTTAAATATTTACTATTTTTTATTTTTAAACAAATATTTAAAATATTAATATTTAAAATATTTAAAAAATAATTTCCATTTCTGCCACCTTAAGGAATAAAAATGTAAAAATAAAAAAATGTACAAAAGAAGGTACTCCAGATGAAGCCCTTAATATATAACCACATCAAAGCAAAATGTCTCAGGTCTGCTCTTTAAGTTTAATACATCTCTGTCAGGAAGCATATTCTGTTTCATCTTTATAGTGCTTTCTTTATACATAGTAAGTGCTTAATGGGCAACTAGGTGGTGCAATGAAGATAGGGCACTGGACCTGGAGTTAGGAAGACTTGTCTTCTGGTCTCAAATCTGATCTCAGATACTTCCCACCTGTGTGACTCTGGGCAAGAAATTTAACCTCAATTCCTTGTTTGCAAAATGAGCTAGAGAAGGGAATGGTAAATCACTCCATTATCTTTGCCAAGAAAACCCAAAATGGGATCACAAGGAGTTAAAAACAACTTAACAACAAAATTGCTTAATAAGTACCTTATTCATTCATTCATCTTCAGTACTGATTCATGGTTTACTTGAAGTCTGTTGATTCTGTTTAATTAGTACTGAATATAAACAGGATAAAGTATGTTCTACCATTGCAGCTCCTGATTTTTATATATTTTATTATTATGAAATTAGGGAGCCAAAAAGAAAGGTTGTGATAGGAATGGAATGTTGGTTTATCAGTTTTTTAGATTAATGGTTCATCAGTTACTTAGACTTCTGAAGTCTTTCCAAGTTTCCCCATAATGTTGCTGTTATTTTATAAATAGTTCTCTGAGGTTTTCAAAGCAATATTAGTATATTATCTAAATTCAGACTCACAACAATTTTTAGGTATTTCATGGATTAAGTAGCCAATTTTATAGATGAGAAAAAAGGACCCCAGAGGGGTTAAATTGATCAATGAATCAGCAACCATTTATTGAAATTCACAATTGTTAGGCCAAAGTACATGAGTGAGACCATTCCTGCTTCCAAGGAACTTACACTCGGGTAGGAGGTTGTAACACATATTGGGGAACGATGGCTTGGGAAGAGAGATTTGGTTTAGTTACAGGGACTGAAGTGAAGCTTTAGGAAATATACAGAGATGAAAAGACAAAAGACAACTTGAAAACCATCACTGCCCTGAAAAAGTTTACAGACTAGTTAGGGGAGAAATAACTAGGTATCAGTACCTGTGTGCTAGGGCCAGCTCCTACTGGCTATTGTTATAGTTTCACTTGAGAATTTTTACCTAGGGAAAAAAAAAAACTGCAAGTTAGGACATAATTTATTTTTTTGTTAATTGTCTAGAGCAGGGAAATTCCCGCCCTCAGGCAAAAGCCCACTTGGGTAGCCAATGAGTTAAGAATGAGTTTTACACTTTTAAGTACAACAAAATTTTATTTTAAAATGTAAAAGTAATTTTTAGCACTTAGAGGCCATACCAAATAGGCTGTCAAGGATTTGGCCTTTAGTCAGAGTTTGCTAGCCTCATGGTCTAAACTTAAGAAAGATACTAGAAAAAATGATGATAAATGTAGATTAATCTTAAAAGTGTGTCTCTTAAAATATTTTTTTGCCAGTCTGTTACACAGTTACCAGTATACCTTCAGGTGTAACTATATTAAACTCTCTCTAGGATAGCATCCATCTTTAGGTGGGGTGGAGCTACTTTTCAAATTTCTCCTTTGAGTCCTTAGACCAGAGGTTTCCCTTCATCTAGGTCTTCACTTGGCCCTTCACCTCTGTTTAGGATTGGATAGGCTAGAGAGAACAATGGGATACAGTAAAATTGCCTTGGGCTAACAACCTCTTAGGGGTTCCAGTTTATCAAGCCTCTTTTCTCCTGTGTAAAATTGCTTACTTATGGCTCATACATTGCTTAGGTCAATGGTCTGGATTCACTTGATGTGATCTTTTCCCCTCTGTTTGGAGAGCCCAGGGCCAGGAGGAAAAATACTAAATAAATAAAATGCTCTTTCATTTTACCCATGAATCGCCAGCTGGGACAAAATCCTGACATAAAACACCTCTTTCCCAGCATTCCATTCTTATTACTTTTCTTCTTGGCTCCCTAATTTCATAATAATAAAATACATAAAGATCAGGAGCTGCTATGTAGATCAGACTTTATCCTGGTAATATTTGGTATTAATTAAACAGAATTAACAAACTTCAAAGAATAGAAATAAACTTTGGAATAAATACTCTTCCTCTCTGGGACAGGAAGAAGAGATAAGAAAGAGGGTTGAGTGTACCATGATTTTTGTTCTCAGAGCCTTCTCATGTGCCTTGCTTATGATTATTCATCTAGGAGAGTCACTATGGTACCATGGACAGTTCTGGACTTGCATTCTGTAATGCCTATACTATATGAATGTCAGATAGCATTAATAGTGAGTGAGAGGTGAGTTTTGAACTTAGGTCTTCCTGATTCAAAGGTCACCACTCCTCCACTGTATCTGCATATTTTTTCTATCTTTCCATCCATCCATCTATCTATCTATCTATCTATCTATCTATCTATCTATCTATCTATCTATCATCTATCATTTATCTATCCCATAACCTCCTGGGAATGCATCTGTGTTATTGAGGTGGGGAATCTTCTAGGAATATCCCAGGTTAGGTTCCCAAGCTCTAGACTAGGTTACTCATAGTTCCCCAAGATAGATTATAAATCCCTTTATTTTGTCAGCAATCAGATTAATAGGAAGTGGTGAAGTGAAGGGAAGATTTATACAGAGGCATCTAGGTGGGTAGAGCACTGAGTCAAGTAAAGCATGAGTTTAAATCCAAGTAGTTATTTGGGATTAAGATGGGCCTGCAAAAGGGAAAATTTCCTGGTAAAATAGAGAGCATGTTGGATTGGAAGTCGGAGAACCTGGGTTTAAATCCTAACTCTCCCACTTAATAATAAAACTAGCCTGCTATGCTTGTGAGCATATTTCTATGGAGCAGGAACCAAATGCCATGTTTTAAAGAATTACCACTTCAAATAGTATGAATTGCAAAATGGGAGCCATTTCAGAGAATTTCTCACTCAAACTAATTGGGACCTGGCTGTACTTAAATTTATTCAATTCTGGGGGGCAGGTGCTATTATTATCCTCATTTTACAATTGAGGAAACTGAAGCTAACAAAGGTAGAGTGGTTTGCTCAAGTTCTCAGTGCCTGAGACTGGATTTGAACTCGGGTCTTCTTGACTCCATGTCTAATAATCTATCCACTTCACCATCTAGCTACTTATACTAGCTGGGTGACCTTAGGCAAATCATTTATCCTCATTGGGCTTCATTTTCCTCATCTGTCAAATGAGAAGATTGTAGTAGATGGTCTCTAAGTTCTCAAAGATCCTTGTAAAAGAATGAAGCTATTGCTAGGTGATAAAGGGTAGTATCAAGTTCCAGTTCCATTCAATTTATGAGAGATAGTTAAGTGGAAGTTTGAAAACTGTAGCAGCCATAGGAAGATTTACTAAAGGAGTTGTAGCAGGGCAGAAAGAGGAGGAAGCAACCAGTCTAAAAGTAGAGGCGTAAAGTCTTAGGCCAGGGACCTTTATGTAAAAGAGATTTCAGGAAGAGGTATATAATTGTACCTTTCTCTGACTATGGAATCCTTTGGCTGACATAGCTTGTTTGCCTGTGGGAAATGTTCCCCACATAAATAGACAGATTTTAGAACTGTACATCAGTTGTAATAGTAATGCATATAGATGAATGCCATAAACATAAAACAAGCATGCAATTTGAGTTTGAGATCATTGCTCAAGGCAGTTGTTCCAGTGTTATAAGTGATGTTTGCTTTCATCTTGGTTTCATTTGTGTCAAGTGTAAGTAAAATAGTCAAGGGACAAAAGGCCTTTAGTGTGACAGTCTTTGATTACTGTCTTGACTCGATCCCAAAAGACAAGCAGCACAGCAAGAGCCCTACCTAGGACAAGATGTAGTTGTTGTTTAGTTGTTTCAGTTGTGTTTAGCTCTTCTTTACTCTGTTTGGATTTGTGTTTTTTTTAATTTTGATTTTTGGCAAAGATACTGGAGTGGTTTGTCATTTCCATCTCCAGCTCATTTTACAGAGGAGGTATCTGAAACAAGCAGAGATAAGTGAGTTTTCCAGGGTCACACAGAGTGTAAATATCTGAGGCCAGATTTGAACTCAGAAAGATGAGTCTTCCTGACTCCAAACACTGTGCTCTATCTACTGTGCCATCTAACTGTCCCAGGCTTTGCTCTAAGGCATCCAATCTGGAGTGCTTGAAGTACTTCAACAGATGGAAAGCCCAAGGCTTGGCACCTGGTTTGCAATAATAATTAGTTGAAATAGGAAGCTACCAAATAGTAGACTGGCAAGAAATCTTCACTGCATGCCTGTTCTCCTTTTCTTTCCCATTAGCAGAATTATCTGTGGTTTCTGAGAGTCTGTGCTTCTCCAGTATGAATCAGTTCCTTCTCAATTAGAACTTTTTGGTTTATGTGAATAATGAAAATCACCTGACAGCAAGTTATTTGGGCTACTTTGATGACTCTTGGCCCTGTCTCTAATGGATTTTTTATGTCTACTGTCTCAAGGTAGTCTTGCTAGTTATAGAATCTGGCCATTGGATCTGGTGGTGGTATAACCTATCACAGACTAAGTGGGAATTGAAATCCTTGAAAGGATCCGGATTTGAAGAGTTATCCTGTGGAAGATGGATGAAGCTTTCAGGGCCAGAGTGAAGAATGGAAGTGGAAATTATAGGGACCCAGATGTCACCTGGTTGGAAGAAATACACCCTAATTCTTAGAGCCATCCAAAAAAGGAATGGATTGCCTCTGAATATAGTGGAGAGTAATACAGAGAACCTCACTGGTCTAGGCACTTTCCTGAAAGTGGAGATTCTAAAGGGAAGGTAGAAAAGTCTTCAGGGCCAGGATTATCTTCAAGGGTGAGAAGACTGCTCTGGTACAATGAAGAAAGAAATTCAGAGCATCAGGAGCAGACCCCAGAGAGGGCATTTCCTCTTTCCTTCTGATTCTATTGGCAAGACCTCTCTGTGAATATTAAACATTGATAAGAGAGGCTGCTCCTTTAATTTCTATGACATGTAGGGATTCAATCTCATTGACTGGGCCTTGCCTCAGGCCATTATAAATATGAAATTATTACTTGAAAGCCTCTACAGCTTATTTCCTGGAAGTGCCAATGGCAATTCAACATCTGTGGTGTAAGCATTTGAACTTCACTTTTTTCTCACTTGCCCCCTACACCATTTTCCTAGACTCCCAGACTTGCTAGACAAATATTTATTTAGTAAATTCTGTGCAAAGCATTGAGGATATAAAATATAAAAATGTGAAAATAAAAATGAAACTGTACCTGTCCTTCTTAGAAACTTGCATTCCATCAAGGTACTGATAACAAACATTAAAACTAATACTAAAAAATAAACTGAATTTATAACTATATAATTATATATATATGAGGTATATATATTATACATGATTTATAAAATATACACACATACATACACATGTGTATATACATATATGTGTGTGTTCGTGTGTGTATGGGTATTCCCAAAACATTTTAACTTTTTTACTGATACATTTTTGTGACCCAGAATGTCTGGAGATTATTGATCTATCTTACTGAAAATTTGAGAAAATTAATGAGATGATATTCATTATGCTCTTGGATTCCTCACAAATTAGTGCTATGTGTGTATAATGTCAGGTATAATAATAATGTTTTTCTGATATTCGGTTCAGGAGTCTGTAAAGCTTTGTCTTTGTATTTTTTTAAGTTAACAGTTAGAAGCTGGATTAGAGAAAGTATTCATTATCTTCAACTACTGCATGCTATGAGAATGCCTATTCAGTATTTCCATAATGTAAGATTATCTTCTTGAATGCAAATTGACTTTAATCTTCCACAATAAAAACTCAGCATCACAAAGCTATGGATCTTTTAGCTTGTATCACATTTTTTGCTTGTTTTCATTCAATTATATTTTTAAAAATGAACAAACATTTATCTCCCCTTTCTTTCCAACAATAAAAAGTATCATAACAAATATGTAAGGTCAAGAAGAATGAATTCCCACATTTGCCATGTCCATTGGCCATGCCCAAAAATATTTCCATGTCCAAAAATATTTCATGAGTTTCTGTGAAACTTAATGGAGGTAGCCTGAAATGTCTCAACATGACAGCAACATCAAATCTGAGACAGATCAAGGATCTCATCCAAGCCAGGAGTGTTATAGTGTTGGAAAGTTCCCAGTAAGGACACACCCTTTATTAGAAACTCTCTTCCAGCTTTAGAGTTTGTTACTGTTGTTGTTCAGGTTTTTCTGTCATGTCAATTTTTCCTGACCCCATTTGGAGCTTTCTTGACAAAGATATTGGAATATTTTGTTATTTCCTTCTCTGGCTCATTTTACAGATGAGAGAAATGAAGCAATCAGGATTAAGTGACTTGCCCAGGGTCACACAGCTACTAATTGTCTTGAGGTCAGATTTGAACTCAGATATTCCTGACTCTCTCCAGCGCTTTCCACTGCACCCCCTTGCTGCCTACTGCTTTAGAGCAGGGGTTCTTAAGCTTTTTTGTGTCATAAACAACTTAAGCAGTCTAGTGAAACCTACAGACTCCCCAAAAGAACATTTTTAAATGCATAAGACAAAATGATACAAAGTAAATCGACTATATTGAAATAGTTATCAAATTGTTTTTAAAAAAAAATGAGTCCATGAACTCCAGGTTAAGAGTCATTCCTTTAGGGACTTTTCTAGGGGGCACTGAGAAGATAATTGACCTACCTAGGTTCACAAAATCACTATTTATCTGAATTAGAAACCGGGTCTTTTTAGCCCTGAGGATGTCTCTCTATTTTCAACTCCTTGCTGTTTCTTTAACTGGATGTTCAGCTATGTTAATTTATTGCAATTTACAAAATATTTATCAAGTAACTACCATGTACAATCTCCTAGGTGCTAAAGAAATAAAAATTCTATGCCATTCCTTCTTTTATAGAACCTATCCAGTACGTCGTGATACTTATGCAAAAACAAAACCCAACATCATATTACATGTTAAGTGAGCAAGAGATATAAAGTCTTGGGTAAGTTCCAGAGGGGAAAATGCTGCTACCTGGGAAGATAAGGGAAGGATCATTTAATCATAAATTTTGATCTAGAAGAGATCCTAGAAGGTCACTTACTCTCATATCCTTATTGTCCATGTGAGGAAACCAAAGCCCAGGGCAATTAAATAAATGACTTGTCCAAAGTCACACAGACAGCAAATGGCAAAGAATAGAGTGTAACCCATGTCCTCTGACTCAAAATTCAGTTCTTCTTATACAATACTTAGAGGAAATGGCATTTAAGTTAGGTTTTAACTTAAAGTAATGGCTTTATACTTAAAGGGGGGGATTGAAATTGCTCTTGGTGTAATGAAAAGTGGAAGAAGAACCTTTGAGTGAAAGCACCTTTACTGAAATGGAGGAGGGAGGATTATGGGGAAGATGAATAGTTTAATTTCACTACAGCATAACACATAGAAATAAAATGCATAAGGAATAACCGGTAATAATAAAAATAATGGCTAGAATTTATAGATTACTTTAATGTTTGTAAAACAATTTATAAATATTATCTCATTTTGTCCTCACAACAGCCCTGGGATGTGGGTGCTATTATTATCCTCATTTTACAGTTCAGGTTAAATAATTGCTTTTCCAGGGTCACACAGCTAGTAAGAACCTAAGACTGGATTTGAACTTAGGTCTTTCTAACTCCAAGATTAATGTTCTCTCCACTGTACCACTAGCTGTGTTGAATGTAACACACAGGTAGCAAGTGACCAAGCAAGAATTTGAAATGAGCTTCATTGACTCTCGATTCAGCATGTTTTCCTTTTCATTATCTTGCCCCTCCATATACCCCATGATTTTGTCATACTTCTATTCCTTTTCAGGTGTGACATGTATTTTAGTACCTAAAAGCTCTAATCTGAACATATGACTCTAGTTCGAGCAGATCAACACTTCCTTTGGAAGACTTTAAAGGGAGCATTTCAATTTCCCTTTTAACCAGGTCTCCAGAAACAGATTTTGGCTTATCATAAGAAAGAACTTTTTTATATATAAAACATCTAAGGCTATCTAACACTAGAGTATATCCCAACCACTGGAGATGTTCAAACAGAGGATAAGTGAGCATCTGTGAGAGATGACAGAAAAAGCCCCTAAATTAAGTTGGAAGATAGACTGGATGATCTCTAGTTCTTTCTACTCAAAGACAGAACCAGTGAAAGGCATATGGGGTTTTGTTCAAGGGAATTCGATGTGAGGGTATTCTGGACCAGACTTGACTCAGACTGGTCTGGTGGCTCAGATTAGGATTGGAATGAAATGAGGCACTCATTGACCATCTGTGTTTTAAGAAATATAAGTTTACTTAATAATAGCATGTAAAGAATATTACAAAGAACAATTCATTAGTTTGATTTGACAGAACTTCTCTCTCACCACAATTGCCAACTCCTCCATTAAATCTCAAGAATATTTTCGTTATCTTTTAGGGAAAACTAGCCTAACCTTTGTTAAATAGATGTTGCTTCTACAAGTGAGTGTGTGTATGTGTGACCCATAGTGTCTGCCATCCCTAAACTTTTAACTTGTTGTCCTACAGAAGTAAGGTTATCACCACTCCAGGTGCCTGTCACCATGGTGTTCCTTTCTCTTCCTCCAGTCCCTATGGCAACGAGGGCTGGAGTATGTGTTCGTCCTTCATTGCCGAAGAAGACCATGCCATCAGAGAAATGATGACATGACTTATACTTGGCTTTGTTTTGAGTGAGGGAGGGCTGTGCAAGTTACCAACCTCACTTCTCCTCCAGAGCCATCTGAATCCAGTGATCAGATATTCATCAGGATGACCGAAGATGACCCAGGATGAGGCAATTAGGGTTAAGTGTCTTGCCCAAGGTCACACAGGTAGTGAGGATCAAGTGTCTGAGGTGAGATTTAAACTCAGGTCCTCCTGACTCCTGCAGTGGTACTCTATCCACTGTACCACCTAGCTGCTCTAGGGCTGGAACTCTGTAAAGGAAGGGAGATGCTTCCAACATACCCCAAGGCATACTGATTGTTGGATTGTCTTTTCTTTGACATTTCATGTGTCCCTCCACCTCTCTGCTGAATGAATTTGCCCTGGTATGGTATCAGCTAGGTAAATCTGTACTTACCAATACATGAAGTTTTTATGCTATGACTTTAGATTGGTATTTCAACATGGTACATTGCATTAGATGTCTGCTAAAAAAATGCATGTACTGAAACACTGTATGTAATTTAAGGTAGATAGCAAAAAAGGGTCAACTGAGCATTAGAGTTGTGAATATTCACTTAGAATTATTAAGATTTGCTTTGTGCTTAAAAAATGTCTAAGCTACACTAATTATTGTTTAGGCCTCATCTGTACAGGAAGTAATTGACTTATTTGAAAGCTGACTAGAGTAATGTTATTATGAAAATAATAGAGCCCTTCTAAAAATTTGTTTATTAAAAACAGTAACAGAAAGCCTAAAGACAAAAGCCAACACTGAGTGCTATATACATAGGCTAAAATCTGTAATGTGAAATTGTGTCTAACACTGGGCAAGTTGCTGATGACAAACTAATCCAGGGGGAGATGCCCAAGAGTATTAATGTATTTGTAGATGAAGCTGTTTCTATTCTGTCTTGGTTTTATTTTATTTTCAGGAAATGTGAAGACCTAAAAGCTTTATTGTGCATTAGTAAGGGCAGTTCAAGGTCTCTTCTTATTGAGGTGTTTAAGAGAGGTTAAGAATGAGATTACATGAAGGAAAATCACAATTTTAACATCAGGTTTTAGTACCTGGGTAACACAGTACAAAACATGCCCTTAAATTGACTTTATAATTCATAGTATGATAATAATACAAGAAGTGGTATGTGGTGTTCAATTATTTTCAGTCTTGTCTAACTCTTTGTGATCATATTTGGAGTTTTCTTGACAAAGATACTAGAGTGGTTTGCCATTTCCTTCTCCAAATATAAGAATTAAGCCAAATTCAAACAAGTAGATTGGAGATAGTTTAAGACACAAAATCCTCTAGGGAGAAACGATCTCAGTATACTACCACTCTCCATGTGGAGAATAGCCCAAGAATAATACCATTTACTCTCATTGAGAGAGATTCTGGGACTTTGGCCTAGGTAAGTATTTCATGAAAGGGCAGAGAGAGCCCAAGATTGTCAGCTTTCACAGGGGCAGACACCAGCACAATGGGGCTATTGCTAGGAGGAGCAATAGTGTGCAGGAGCAGTC
The DNA here is from genome assembly GCF_028372415.1 of Notamacropus eugenii. Classification (NCBI taxonomy): domain Eukaryota; kingdom Metazoa; phylum Chordata; class Mammalia; order Diprotodontia; family Macropodidae; genus Notamacropus; species Notamacropus eugenii. The sequence continues at coordinate 111,659,695 of NC_092872.1, read as the reverse complement.
TAAATCTGGGCTAGAGAGATGCTCTCTTGGGTTGTGGATGCTAGAGATAGAAAGTATTTGTAGTAGTTTGCTATTTTAAATAATTATTCTTCCCAAATAGGTGTTAAGCTCAATTGCATCTAAGTTGCTGATGGAGTGCAAGAGTTATGAAAATGTATATGTAACAAATTTTAAAATCACAGTCTTTAAAAATAATAATGTAAACTTTCTGCTCACCCTAAATTTCAGTGACACTGAGTAACATCCTTGTCATCATGTTTCTTTAGCTCTGACTGTAGATTTATCTATCCTAAGCTTCCTTTCTTCCAACTTTGTATTCTATCTACTTCTCTCCCAGTCTTAACTCTTCGTATATCTCTCCTTAGTTGTGGTCAAGATCTTCCAGGACCCTCAGACATTTTGCCTCACAGAAAATATGGATGAAGTAGCCTAAATTCAGGAAGAATTCCCAAATTGGACTTTCTGTCTTCAAAAGGTTTGTAGTCTATAAGAAGGGTGTGGAGAGTTGGGGAACTTTTACTTCAGCTGGCTTGACTAATGGGCAAATGAGGATGAGGACTAGATGTGTCATTTCATTACTATAGGGAACTCCTAGGAGAAGCAATTTCCCACACTAATGCTGGCTTACCCCTTTCTTGCAATTTATTGTCTTAGAGAATTACCCATGGAAAGCACAGAAAAATCTTTTTTTTAATCTTAGGTTTATATCTATTAGAAACTGTGTGTGAGATGAGTGGGATGAGAGATAACTGGTGGGAAGTACAAGGAACAAAGAATCCTTTCACTTACATGATTCACATTTTTGTAATATTGTATATTCTAAATAGTTATATATATGTTACTCTCTTTTATCCAATCAAAGTGTAAACTCTTTGATGATAGGAAATATATCTCTTCTAAACTTTTTATCTCCCTTCCATATAGTCCAAACTTTTCTGCTTGTCTTTTATGTCTTTATCATCTGGACCCATTTTACTTATCCACTCTTATTGATCATTATACATCCTCAGAACCACATATCTATATGTTTTTGTGATTTTCCTTCTCCCAGCATTTAGTCTAACCTTACTTGACCAAAGATCCCCTCTATGACATCACTTATGATTGATAATCCAGCCCCTGTCTAAGAAACTTTAAAGAATCCATCTCATCCTGAAGTAGCCCATTGAGATTTTGAATAGCTCCAAAAGTTAGGAAACTTTGTGTAAAACCTTAACCTTCTACTACTCATTCTTCAATCTAAATTCACTTCTTTCTAATCTTACAAAGTAACAGATATACTTTAATAGTTCATATTCTTCTGTTTTCCTAAGGATGGTACTATTATTAATCTCACTAAATTCTTACTCTAATATCTAAGTTTCAGAGATGGAGCAATGGAATCTGTGCCATTATGGGTTGGATTACATCACTTCTGAGTCCAGGCGGGAATTAACTGTTCTTCAAGAAGACATTCAGAGTTAAGGGAGAGCAAAAAGATTGCTCTGTAGTGACAAGATTCAGTACATATTAGATGACATAAATTTATAGTCCACTCCATTGCCATAAATGATATTTTACTATATAGATCAGCAGTACGTGGGTGGAAACAAAGAAGATGGATGATGTAACCCAGGTCAGGTCTGACAAATCTTGAGAGGTCATAGGGCGAGGGGAAAATATATTTGAAAATTGAGGACAGCGCTAACTATTGGATAACAATTGGGAAGGGAGAAAAGTGAAGACAGAGCAGAGATGATATTCGAAAAGAACATGAGATGTAGAGTATTTGGAAGTAAGGTAAAGATAGATGGAAAGAAATATGGTCTATTATTGTTAGATAGAGGAATTTTAGAGTTCTGTTTAATGGAGGTAGAATACTTCTCTGTTAAGTTGAGATCAAGGGTAGGAACAACTCTGCACATGCCAATTCATTGAAAAATACACACACACACACACACACACACATATATATGCACACATACAGACATACATACATACATATACCTTTGCAAGTTGATAGTAGGTAGCTTTTAAAGTCAGACTCTTCCTGATTTTGAAAAGTATTCCCTTAAAACAATTTGAAGGAACAATTGGAATACTGTATGACTAGTATACATTTTTCTACTAAGAGGTATGCCAAAGTCACCCTGAGGAAGGAAGTTTTTAAAACATGCCACAGGTTTTGAAAAAGATTTAGATAAGTTCATTAATTACACATTCATAACAAATTGTTAGTAAATTATATGAAATCTGAGAGGATATTTTTCTAGCTTTTATTTTTGAAGAGACTAACATTAAGTATAAATACTATGTACCTTCCAACAAAAAAACCATTGGTATCATAATTGGAAAGAAATTTGGGGCCAATGAATGATGAACCTCATCCAATATGGATATTTTTATAAGTTGCAGTGGAACAAGTTATGGATGTGGAGTCATTTTATTTGGATTCAGATACTTCCTCTGCCCCTTACTGCCTGAGTGATGCTGGGTAAGTAATTTTACCTATGAGAGCTTTAGTTTCTTCATTTTGAAAAGTGAGGCAGATATACCAGATGACTTCATACTTTCATTTCATCTCTAAATCTGTGATCCCGAGATGAGTCTATGGTATTAGCTCTACCATAAGTTTTAAAAAGAAATTTGTTTCTATAATGAAATATCAATTGAAAAGCATATATATATATATATATATATATATATGCCCAACACAACTGATACACATATAAAAATGAGATAAACTACAAGATGCTTGCCTTCTAGGTGGGAACAGGAAGTAGACATTCAGCATGTTCACAGATAAGTAAACACAGGAGATCTGTAAACCAATACAAAGTCATCGGGAGATTCAGATAAGGCCTCTTGAAGGAGGTGCCATTCCTTGATTTTATCTAGTGGTTCCCTAGGGTAGAGTTAAGAAGGGAGTGATCTATACAAAGGCATGGAGACATAAGATTGAATGTTCTATATGGGGAACAATCAATCAATCAATCATCAGCATTTATTAAGCACCAATTGTATGCTCAGCACTGTGTCAGGTGCTAAGGATGTAAATATGGAAATGAAAACAGTTACTAAACTCAAAAAGCTAATTATCTTGTTGGAGAGACAACATGTATATGTATAGGTGATTTTCTGGGGAGTGTAGGAGGAGGGAATCAGAAAAGATTCCATGTAGAAAGCGGAGCTTAAGCTAATCCTTGAAGGAAACTAATGAAGCTAAATTATATAGTTGAAGAGGGAGTGCATTCTAGGCATGGGGAACAGTCAGTGCAGAGGCACAGAAGTGGAAGATGAGTGCTATGACTCAAGAACAGCAGAAAAAGTCTGATTTTGTTGGACTACAATGATTGTGGAGGGAAGTAATGTGTGATGAGCCTGGAAAAGTTTGCTGAATTGAGAACCTGAATGGCTTTAAGTGTCAAAAAGAAGGGTTAATATTTGCTACTAAAAGTTTTAGAGAGCAATAGAAAGGAATATTGAATAAGGCAGTAAAACGATCAGAACCCATCAGCTGTGTGGATGATGGCTTAGTGGTGATGAGAACCTGAACCTAGGTATTGGCTGTGTAAATGAAAAGAAGGAGACTGAAGCAAAATGTGTCATGGAGGTAAAAATGACAAATTTAGGTAGTCAATTGACATTCTGGGATAAATGAGAGTAAGAAATTGAGGATGATGCTGAAGTTTTGAGACTACTTGGCTATAAAGATGGTGTTGCCACTGACAGAAATAGTTCTGAAGTTCAGCAGAAGCAAGGGTCTGATGGGAAAGAAATTCAATTTTGGTCATATTGAGTTTAAAAAATCTATATAAAATACAAAATGTCCAGAAGGCAGTTAGTGATATAAGACTATAACAAAACTCAGATCAGAGACTAGGGCTAGAAATGTAAGTGTAAGGATCTACTGCTTAGAAATAATTAAACCTCTTTCGAAGACTGCTAAAGAGAGAATATATAGAGGGATACCCATAGTGAGGGGATGTGTTAAGAATTATGATTCATCAAAAGAAAAAAATTCATATAAAGGAGTAGTCAGACAGGTAGGATAGGAGAGAATCAAGAAAGATCAATGTCACAAAAACCTAGAGAGGAAGAGAGGGCAGTCAAAGTGTTGAGTGTGGTAGAGCCAAGATGGTGGACTAAGAGCACAGACTTGTGAGCATTCTCCTTCCAAATCCAACCAAATACCTGTAAAAAATGACTTTAAACAAATTCTGCAGAACCCACAGAATGATGGAGTGAAGCAAATCTCCAGCCCAAGACAACATAGAAGGTCACCGAGAAATGTCTATTGCTCCACACTAGGAACAGAGTCCTGTCCAGTGTGGGCTGCATCAGCACAGATGGAAGCTGAGCAGGCCTTGGGGAACTGCGTCTCGGGTACCTGTGGCAGTTTCCAGATTTCATGACCCCAAAATGCTGAGGACAAATTGGAAGGTCAGTTGAAAAAACCTGTGGGACCTGTGTGAGAGAGTAGAATGATTGGGCCCTAGCCCCAGGGCAGGAGAGGAGGTGGATGAGCCCAAAGAGGAGGAGCCCCTGAGAAGCCTGCAACTGCAGGGGCAGGATCAGTCACTATTTCTGAAGCTCTAAGCCCAGAGATTACTGGGGTTTGAGCAATCCCCCACCTCCACTGAAAGCAGAGAACTACCTTGACAAAGAGTTCAAAAATCAAGTGAATAGCTAGGAAAATGAGCAAAATTTAGAAAAATAATCAGACTATAGAATCTTACTTTGATGACAAGGAGTACCAAAGTATATAAACAGAAGACAACAAAGTTAAATTCCCTAAATCCAAAGCCTCCAACACAAAATATGAATTGGTCTCAGGCCATGGAGGAGCTTAGAAAAGATTTTGAAAATGAAGTAAGAGAAGTAGAACAAAAATTGGGAAGAGAAATGAGAGTGATCCAAGAAAATTATGAAACTGAGTCAATTGCTTGCTAAAGAGGACCAAAAACTGCTGAAGAAAATAACACCTTAAAAAATAGACTAACCAAAATGGCAAAGGAGATCCAAAGAACTATGAGGAGGATGCCCTGAAAAGCAGAATTGACCAGATGGAAAAGGAGGTCCAAAAGCTCATTGAAGAAAATAATTCCTAAGAGACTAAAATGGAACAGATGGAAGCCAATGACTTTATGAAAAATCAAGAAATTATAAAATAAAGACAAAAGAATGAAAAAATAGCAAACAATGTGAAATACCTTATTGGAGAAACAATTGACCTGGAAAATAGAACCAGGAGAGACAATTTAAAAATTTTTGGAGTATCTAAAAGCCACCATCAAAATAAAGACCATAGACCTTATCTTTCAAACAATTATCAAGGAAAGGTGCCCTGGTATTGTAGAAGCAGAAGGTAAAATAGATATTGAAAAAGATCCCCAAATGAAAACTCCTAGGAATATTTTAACCAAATTCCAGAGTTCCCAGGTCAAGGAGAAAATATTGTAAGCAGCCAGAAAGAAACAATTCAAGTATTGTAGAAATACAATCAGGATAACACAAGATCTAGCAGATTCTACATTAAGGGATTGAAGGTCTAGGAATATGATTTTCTAGAGATCAAAGGAGCTAGAATTAAAACCAAGAATCACATACTCAGAAAAACTTCAATGAAATAAAGGACTTTCAAGCATTCTTGTTGAAAAGACCAGAGATGAATAGAAAATTTGACTTTCAAACACAAGAATCAAGAGAAGTGTGAAAAGATAAAACAGGAAAGAGAAATCATAAGGGATTTATTAAAGTTGAACTGTTCACATTCCTACATGGAAAGATCATGTTTGCAACTCTTGAGACTTTTCTCAGTATTAAAATAGTTGGAGGGATTATATACATATAGACAGAGGGCACAGGGGGATTTGAATAGGTAGGGATGATATCTAAAAAAAATAAATTAAGGGGTGAGAAAGGAATATATTGGGAAGAGAAAGGGAGAAATGAAATGGGGCAAATTATCTCTCATAAAAAAGGTAAGAAAAAACTTTTTCAATGGAGGGGAAGAGGGGTAAGGTGAGAAAGAAAGATGAACCTTACTCTCATTGCATTTGGCTTAAGGAGAGAATAACATGCACATTCAATTTGGTAAGTAGGGGGAAGGGAATAAGTAGAGGATGGGTGTGAAAGAACGGAGGGCAAATGGGAGAGTGGTCATTAGAAATAATCACTTTGAGGAGGAATAAGGTCAAAAGAGAGAATAGAATAAATGGGGGGCAAGATAGGATGGAGAAAAAAATAGCTAGTCTTTCACAATTACCGTTATGGAAATGTTTTGCATAACTACACATGTATAACCTATATTAAATTATTTGCCTTCTCAGTGGGAATGGGTTGGGAGGGAGGAAGGGAGAATAGTTGGAACTTAAAGTTTTAAAAACCAATGTTAAAATTTTTTTCTACATGTAATTGAGAAATAAGATGTGCAGACAATGGGGAATAGAAATCTATCTTGCCCTATAAGAAAAGGAATGGGTGTGAAGAAAGGGGGGGCAGATTGGGGGAAGTGGTAATCAGAATGCATGGTGCCTTGGGGTGGAGGGAGAGGAGAGAGAGGGAGAGAATTTGGGATTCAAGATCTTGTGGAAGTATCAGTTGAAAACCAAAAATAAATAAATCTAATAGTAAAAAAAACAAAAAAAAATATTAGGTGCTACAAAAAGGTCAAAGATGGTAATTGAGAAAAAAAATTCTTTTATTTGGCATTTAAGAGGTTATTGATGATTTTGGAAAGGGCAATTTCAGTTGAGTTGACAAGGTTTGAAGTAAAACTATATAGAGAATTTCAGTTAGAGCAAAAGAAGAGAAAGTGCAGGCAATGAGTGTATGCAGCTTTTTCAAAGAGTTTGAAACAGATAGGGAAGAGGGATAAGAAGGTCTTGAGTTAGATTTTGAAGAGTTAAATTCCTAACAGAGGAGTTTATCTTAGAAACAATAAGGAGTAAATGAGAGTACTTGAGCAGCTGAATATATTGTGGGATCTATGCTTTGCCATGGATTAGAACTTGTTATTTCAAGTTTAAAAGCAATCCTTTCTGGATTTGATATTAAGCTACTTCTTGGGCTAGTTTTTGCTGTAGTTACACATTCACAAACTTTATATTTTCCCTTTTGTTTTGCTCTAATTTCAAGAGCATATGGTCTATATGGCACTTATATTTACTGTATGATAGCAAAAAATGATGGATCAATCATGTGACAAGAACAAGGGACAATCATTGGAAATCTGAATGAACTTCAGGTATCTACACAATGTGAAAAGAAAATGAGGAAGGACCTTTGCTCATTGAGTGGAAACCCTCCAGTGAATTTATGGGAGAATATGGACAACAGTCCTACAAGATCAACAGTCATGAATTAGTTGCCCTATATCCACATCGATGAAATCACAGAACTGTGTTATTATATGATCTAGGTCTTTGTTTTTTTTTTTTTTTGACTAGTTTAAGCTTGCTTTTGATTTGAAAGATGGGGATTGTGAAATAAGTGTTGTTCATTTAGGTCTGATATCAGGGTGGTTCATGTATTGAGATCACCCACAAGACATCCATTTTTATTGCTTGGTGTCATTCTTCATTCCTCCCCATTTTACTTGGTATAACCATACATATGTGGCTTGCAATGTTATAAAAATGCAGAAAGATAAGAATTATTTTTGATTAGATCCCTATTGCTTTGTTAATGAATTCTCTTCCATCTTGTTGAGTTTAAGACTTCCAGGCAGCTCTGACTCTAGAGGTGAAAAAACTTATTCTACTGCCTTACTTTGTCTTTTACGAAGCATGGTAAAATAATCATTAAGTAATCATTTGTGTATCCAAGGAATACAGCAAGATTCAAGTCAAAACTAATTGCTCTAGAGTCTAAAAGCACTGAACAGTATTTCCCCCCCCACCCCCCATTAAAGCTTAAGCTGCTACATTATTTTTAAACTGATCATCTCCCTGGAAAGAATCAGCACCTATAAACTATGTATACCTCTTTATGCTTGCTGAGACGGAGTTAGGTTAGTTTTCCCTTTTTGTTCTTTTGAGTTGTGGACACTATTTTGGCTTCCAGTAGTTGTGCTCATTATTTTGAGTAATATCCATTAATCAACAAGTCAAGACACTTGCTAAATGCTTATCATGTACCAGGTGCTCTGGGAACAAAGGCATAAATGAATCAATCCCTGCCTTCAAGGAGTATACATTCCATAAGATAAGTGCATTGATGTGTGCAAGTAGAGAATTTTATTAATTTTTAAAGATGAACATCCATTGAATACTCAATCATAAAGGACATCTTTTTGTTCTTTTTCTAATTAATAACTGAAATTTACTTAAAATACAAACAAAAACATAAGTGGAAAACTCTTACCTCTCTTTTTTTGAAGATACTAAGGTGTTCCTGGACATATTCAATGCAACTTGCACACATAATCATAAAGAAGTTGTGTGTTAACTGGAGACCCTCAGCATTGGTCATGAGCTTTACCACCCTCAGTGCTAAGGATGGAAACTTTTTAGTTTAATCTCCCAGCCTATGGGAAGCCACAATGGTGAAATGTCAGTTCCACTTCTGGTATTTATATTTATGGCATTTTCCTTTTTGTAGTAAGTCTTAGTTTTAGAATGCTGTCTTCAGAAGAAAAGGCCAACTGGCAGATAAAAGAGAGAAATGTCTTAAGACATTTGTAACTATAGGATAAGGTAGTAGACAGAAACATAGTTGCTGTTGGGATTCCTAATTAGCTTGTGGCCCTGAATGCTGCCATTCTTTTGGAGAAGAAAAAAAATGCCTTGCTATGTTTCTCGTGAACAGCAAGGAATTTGACAACCCCATTTTCTGATTTGCTGAGCTGACCCTATTATGCTTTCTTTCTGGAAGATATTCAACAACTTGGCCCTTTTGTGGATTTCAAGCCTGGATTGAAGACTTAAAAAAATGTATTTTGCCTTTTCACTAGTTGTTGTATTTTATGTACGATGTGCTGGGACCTTGTATGAAGGACGCTATACAAGTATAAGGATTGGATTGGCTGAATAATTTTTTTTTTACTTCATCAGGCTGTTAATCCTGCATGCCTGTGGTGATAAACCCTGAAAATCCCAGATAATCCTATATAGTATTCAGACTGAGTTGGCAACAGCTATAAATACATATCAAATTGTCAAATACCATTATCATTTAGACAACTCTGCAGTCCTTCCAAATTACATTAAAATAATCCAGTTCATTTATTTTATTTCATTTCTTTCCCCTCATTCTCTCCCTTTTCCCACTTTTCCCTTTTCTTTCAGCTTTCTTCTCATTCATCTCTCCCTCCCTTCACTCCTACCCCTTCCATCTCCCTGCTCCATTCAGCTAGTGATTACTTTTCTGGTTGGTCTTTCTTTTAGTGCTTCCTCCCCACTCTAGAATCCATTCCTCTCACTTTCTTCTTTAGTTTCTTCTGCATTCTTTCTACTCCATGTCTCTATATTTGTCTCTCTTTTTAATGGAAGCTACTATTAGTTTTTATTATTCTTTTCTCATCTAATTCTCATACCTAACAGTACACTGTAACTATCATAGGTAGTATTATTTATAATATTCCCACTATTCTGCGATGCAACCTTTTTTTATTCCAGATCTGCTTCCATATGACCTAGAGGCATGGTGAGTAGTTGAAATTCCATAGATAAGCAAATAATTCTTGGCAGTTTTCAAAAGGAAAGATCCACACTGCCAAAAGGCTTCTGTTCACCACACAAAACAAATGTTACTATTCCAGTTCCAAAAAAGCATCTTAAATGCATCCTTTCACTAGAAGTAGATCCAGCCTTCAAGTGTAATTAGATGTAAAGAAAATCTTTTGTTATTTTTTTCATTATGCAATTTAGGCTTGGCTAATAACCAGAGACAAATAATAGTTTACCCCTGCTGAGTTCTAGGCAACACTTTCCAGAATAAGTATCGAGCAAATTCTATGAAAAGCCGTTGTTTGCTGTATTCATTTTCATTCTATTCTCTATCGTGTTTTCTTTCACTTAATAAAAATCTTCCCCAGTATTCCCCTTCCCAACACACACACACACAAGCATGCACACACACACATACACACACAATTTGGCAGTATGACTTTCAAGTTGTATTAAGATTTGACCATCTTTGGATAAAGAGGGGGAGGTATCCAAGAAACAATAATAGAACAAAGATATAAAGAGCAGATCTCCACTAAAGTCTTTCTTAAGGTGAGGAGATGGCCATAGCTGGTTGAAGACTTTGCAAAATTCTAGTCTTATCAGATTGAATGTAGTTCTAGTTATTGGCTGTATGTTTGAAGATCATTCTAGCTAAGTTTGGAGAGGCTTATTCCTTAAATGTTGCATCTCAGGTGAGCTTTTTGGCCAGAAATTCCTCTTGAGATCTTGGGATCTGTATCAATGGAAGGAACCTCCACAAAAGAAATCACAGATCACCTAATGTTTATAAAGGTCATACAGAATAGCTTATACTAAATAGGCAAAGGAGGATGCTCAATGATTTTTATTCTTCCATATCTCATGTCTTACACATCTTTTTTTCTGTACTCAGAATAAAGCTTTTTAGTATTTTGCCATACTGTTTATTCTCACTGCTTACTTTAGTTTAAGCTTTTGTTTAATTCACAAGGAACACATTGTCTCTGCTCCAAATCATATCAAATATTTTTTCCTTTACATCTGCTTGTGTCTGGTATTTTCTTGTATTAAATTATACTTAGGGAATGTATGGCAATTGAGATGAGCCAAAGCAAATATCCAAATGGTGTAGTCTATATGCTATAGCACACTGATTAAGAGTCATAGGATTTGAGTTCTAATCTTAGATCCTACGCAGTATAGCAGGGACCTTGGGTAAATCACTTAGCTACTTCCCATCTCAAATTTCCTATTTAGGAAATTGTTATTGTTGTTGTTTGTCCTTTGTTCTTGAAGAGGACCATGACATCAGGAAGGTGATGCCACGACATGCAAGTGAATTGTCTGTGTAAAGTCACCAGCTTCACTTTCTCCTGGATCAGGACAACTGGAGGTGTTCTACAATTTAGCGGAGGACCTTGGCTTTTTCAAGCTAAGGGCTATAGCAAATCTCAGGTGGATTGAGGTGATTCCAATTCAGTGATTAAGGCTTAATAAGAAATGAGGCAGAACAGGGCCTCTTTACCTGGTCAAAAAACAATGGATCTGAGAGGGGATGGTCTCAGGGTTTCTGGCCAGACAGAGACAATTGCTATTTATATCCATTCTGAGCCAATTAGGGACTAAACAATGACCAAGTAGGTCATGTCCTAGGACCTTTTGTTGGCCAATGAATGAGATCCAGAGTGGTTTGGGGTTAAAGCTGATTTTTAAGAAAAATAAAACCAAACAAAAAGATTCAGAGATTAAAATTTATATTCCCTCTGCAGATGAGGGTGTGATACCCTATACGCACAGAGAGAAGGAAGGGAAAGAAAAAGAGAAAGAGAGAGGAAGAGAGACAAGGAGACAAAGAAAGAAAGAAAATAGACTGGGTTGCCCAACTGGCCAGTTCCAGTTTAGTGCCCAATGGGAAGCTCCTTTTCTGTGGTTGACCTGAAAATTTGGTTAAAAGAGGCAAACAGGCTAGGTGATATATAAATTCACTAAGAAATGAAGGATTCAGGAAGTATGTTGAGACATGTATTTTCTGAATATGGCCAGTGCAGAAATTTGTTATACTATGCATATTTGTCAGATGGGTTTTGCTTTTCCTTTTTTCTCACTAGGAAAGAGGGAGGCAAGAGGGAGAAAAAATAGATTTTTGTTCATTGAATTTTTAGCTAGCATTTATATAGTAACTTAAAGTTTTCAAAGAACTTTAAAAATATCATTTCATTTTATACTTACAAGCTTGGTAGACCACAAAACACAAGCAAACAAAAATCTTAGAGGCATCTAGATAGAGTACTGTGACTGCAGTCAAGGCAAAAAGACTCAAATTCAGTTCAGACATTTGTGTGACACTGGGCAAGTCACTTAGACATTGTCTATCTCAGTTTCCTCATCTCTAGAATAGGAGTACTTCCCTTTTAAGGTTTTTGTTTTTTATTTTTGATAATAAAGTGACATAATGTTTATAAAATACTAGCTATAAGCTAGTTATATAAGCTATTATCATCATTATTGTTAGCAAAAATGATTTCAACACACTGTTTTTGGGGATAATAGAACCACCACACTTGGAATCTAACATCCCAATCACAGACATACTTGTAAATGACATAGAAGTATCACTAAGAAGTATAAAGATAGGAAAAGTAACCAAACTGGGCTTAGTAAATATAGACAAGATCAATATTCAAAATGATACAACTGTGAAGGCACTGAGAGTGCTATGTTATACAAAATACTTAAGGGAAGTTTCTGGGAAAATGGAAGAATAAGGCAGGAAATCCTGGGCTCTTCAGGATGCTCCTGAAAACAAGGTAGAATATTACCTCAAAGTAAATATTGAGTGGCAGAAATAGTTAAAAGTGGGAGGTAAAGCAGTTGTCCTTCTAACACAACTTGGGGGGACTTTTAAAAAGACCTAAACTCCAGGGAAAGAGGTTTGGCTTCATGGAAGTACAAACACCTCCAGATAAATTTCTCTTATTCAACAAACAACAAGCCCTGGGGCCAGCTTGGTTGGGGCAGTAACCTTAGCTTCAGGAACATTCTCCTCAGCATGTTGTGGCAGTCAGACACCTGAGTAGGGGAAGATTGGAAAACCCTCCACTCTTGTGGGATGCCAAGGCTCAGCTGTGCTGACCAGACATAGTCCTAGGTTGTTGGCTATGGGTGAGGAGTGAATATACACCTGGTGAGTACAGTAGCAGAGAGGTAGGAACCTTGATGTCTCTGGCCACTTACTAGAGGACTGAGTCCCTGATTTTGGTTCTATGACAGAGGGGTGAGCTAAAGTTTGCAGCTGTGGGAAGGACCACAGGGATTAAAAACATTTGAGGTTACAGCATGACTGAGGTCCTGGTCAGTGGCTCAGGGTCAGAGAGAAGTGACCAAGGTGGGACCCTCAGGCGTATCTCAAAAAACAACAGTACAAAAAAACCTAAAACCTGAGGCATCATTCCTTACACCTCAGTACCAAAATCTGACTTTAATAATAAACTGCTAAAAAAAAGACTAGGCAAAATAGAAAAAAAAAAAACTGAGGATAAATAGCTACTATGAGGACAGAGAAGATTTTGGTTCACACTCAGAAGAAGAGAGTAAAGTTAATAAAAAACAGTTCTATTTCAAAGAAGGATATCAATGATCATAAGCCCCAAAAGAGTTATTGGAAAAGCTTAAAAGTCAAATAAGAGAGGTTGAGGAGAAATTAAGAAAAAAAAATAAATGGAATCCAAGAAAATCAACAAAATTATGAAAATAAAGTCAACCAAGTGGAAAAAAATCCCAGAACTTAATGAAGAAAATAACTCCTTAAAAACTAGTATTGGTCAAGGGGAAGACAATTGTGTTATACTATACCAAGAAATAATAAAGCAAAATCAAAAGTGAAAAAATAAAAGAGAATGTGAAACATATCATCAGAACAAACAACTGGTCTTGGGAATAGATTAAAGAGAGACAACATAAGACTTGTTGGACTTTGTAGAAGTTATGGTTTAAAAAAGAGTCTAGAGACAATATTACAAGAAATTAAGAAAAATTCCTCTGAAGTTCTAGAATGAGAGGGTAAAGCTGAAATAAAAAATCCATTGATCACCACCTGAAAGAGATCTCAGTATAAAAACTCACAAGAACATTATAGCCAAGTTTTGAAGCTCTCAGATTTAGGAGAAAATATTATAAGTGGCAAGAAAAAAAATTTAAATACTGTGGAGTGACAATCAGGATAGCACAAGATCTAATAACCTATGTGTTAAAAGGTTGTAGGATTTGCAACATTACATTTTGAAGCTCAAAGGAGTTGGGGTTTGCAATCAAGAATAACTTATCCAGAAATGCTGTGTATAATCCTGAAAAATAAAAGGATATTTAATGAATTGAAAGATTTTCAGCTATTTGTGACAAAAAGAACAGACTTCATTGGAAAATTTGTCATATAAGACTAATTATAAAGGACTCAATAAGGTTAAACTATTTACTTCTTAAATGGGAAAATGTTATCTGTACTCAAGAATACTATTACTTAGGTAGCTTGAAAGAGCATACAGAGATAGAAAACTTGGGGTTAATTTGAGAATGATGAGATGATTCTAAAGAATAATACTGAGTAGGGAGAGGTAAAAATGGAGTAATTATCTCAGATACATGAGGCATGAATGGGAGAACTGTTACAGTGGAAATAGAAGGGGTAGGAGGTAGGTAGTGCTGAAATGATATTCTCATTGGAACTGGGTTAAAGAGGGAATAACAGACATTTAGAAGAGCATAAAAGTCTTCTAAAATAAAATCTTGTAAGAAGAGATAGAGACATCCCATTAATATAAAATAAAAACAACTGTAGGCAGTACAAAATAACTGGGAATATGCCTACCAAAACAAGCCCAGGAAGTACATGAACATAATTATCAAACTTTTTTATACAAATAAAGTCAGATTTAAATAATTGGAGAAATATTGATTATGCATGAACAGGCAGAGCCAATGTAATAAAAATGACAATTTAATCTAAACTAATTTATTCAAGCCATGCTAATTAAATTACCAAAACTTATTTTACCAAACTAGAAAAATAATAACAAAACACATTTGGAAGAACAAAAGGTCAAGAATATCGAAGGAACTAATGAAAAATGTGTAAAGGAAGGATGTTTAGCAGGACCAGATCTTAAACTATATTTTAAGGCATTAATTAATAAGTCTCTTTGTCACGGGCTAAGAAATAGAAAGGTAGAGCAGCAGAGCTGAGTAGCAAATGATTGTAGTAACCTTGTGTTTGACAAAGGTAAAGATCTGAGATGGGGATAAGAATTCATTATTTGGTAAAAATTATTGGGAAAGATGGAAAGCAGTCTTGCAGAAATTGGGCATAGACCAATATCTTACACCATTTCTCAAGATTAGGTCAAAATGAATACATGACCTTAATGTAAAGGGAAATATTATAAGAAAATTAGAGGAATGTGTAACATAATACCTATGAGACTTATGGATTGCAGAACAAGGTTCTCATCAATTTCACAGGGCGGTCCTCGTACCTTTTGGAAATGTCTGCTTCAATCAGCTTCTGCAGCTCTTTTGTTTTCTCTGTCAGCAGGTCCAGTTTCTGCTCCAGAAGAACCTCCTGCCCATTCTGGGCCATCAGCTCTTTCTTTAGGGCTAGTACATCAGACTGCTTCAGTTTCTGCCAGAGCAGACAGGTCACTGATCCACATACCTTTGTGAGACCCGAATCATAAACAGATGTTGCATTCGAAGATTAGTGAGCTGGCCAATCAGATCCTGCAAAACCGAAACCATGGCAACTACTTCCACTTTGTTCTGACCCTGCAGAGTGGGTGGAGTCAGTTGGAACTGGCTCACTGATAGGATGTCTGCCTCTTCATTCATCTCCAATGTTCTCTGGGACAAGAAGATTTCTAACTCCTTGAGTTCATCAACAAACAATTTCCGGGTTTCAGAATATTCAAGAAGAGTCAGAGAATCTGGACCCCTTGCGAGACCTTCTGGAGCCTTGGTTCCTGCTCCTAATACTGTTATTTGCATGGGATCAGCATCTCCATCTCCCCAGTTTACTCCTTCATTACAAGCTTCCTTTGAATCAGGCTCCAGTGAAATCTCCCAGTTAATTTCATCTGTCTCAGTGGAGATTCCATAGTTAATCCCTCCAGAAGCCAACTCTATTCCGAAATTGCCCCAGTCAATCGTGTCATCTACCACCTGCTCAGGGGGCTCCTCCAGACACCGTCGCTCAACAACTATAGGCTCTGTCCCTGTTCTCCACTCATATATGGTAGTGTTTCCCCGCTTCTGCACATCTCAGCATTGGCACCACATATTCAGTGGGGCTCTCACACACAAATCCCACACAGACCTGGTAGATAGATCTCAATAGCCTCCCACAGCAACTCAACTCTGGCCCCAATCTCAGTCAAGAGACTCAGCAAATCCTTCACTAGTGCCAGCAGCTCCCTTTGGACATTGTCTCCAGTGATGCCATACTGTTTGCAGGAGTTATAGAAACGTTACTTCATTGCTGCAGCTCCCAACTGGCACTCCTTCTCCTTGTGGCTGTACTTCTGCTACAATTGCTGGCACTTGGCGACCTGTTTCTTCAGGGAGGGTATCCCACAGCTGACATTCTGAACCAGGAGGCTGGAGATTTCCACTAGGTAAGTGCTGTCCTTCTCATGCAAAAACATGATTGGTCAAAAATACTTTTTGTGAAGGCCTCAGTGACTTTGAGGAGGTCCACAATTCTCAGGCAATGGAAGTAGTGAATGTAAGATCCAGAGAGCAGCTGTGCAATTTCCTCACTTTCTGGCATGTCCTGGATGGCCGCATTTATCTTCTCTTGGATTGTTGGCACCTGATATTTCAAGTTGCAGTGCCTCCTGTCTACCAGCCAGTCAAGCAGTTTGCTGGTCTGGATTTCAATGGGCACATGCTGGTGGTCCTGCATGTTTCTTTTCTTCTGCTTCCAGTACTTCTAGGAAACTCCAACAGACAGTCTTTTGATGAAATCAAAATTACATATAGTCATCTGAAAAAAATGCTCTAAAACACTATTGATTAGAGAAATGAAAATAAAACAGCTCTGTGATACCATCTCACACCTATCAGATTTGCTAAAATGGTAGAAGGGGAAAGTGACAAACGTAGGTGGGTGCATGAAAAAACTGGGACACTAATTCGCTCTTGGTAGAATTGTGATCTGATTATACCCAAAGAGTTATAAAACTATGCATACTCTGATCCAGAAATATCACTATTAGGTCTATTTCCCAGGGAAATTAGGGAAAATGGAAAAGAATATAGATGTTATAAAATATTTATAGCAGTTCTCTTTGTGGGGGCAAAGAACTGGAAATTGAGGGGATGTCCATCAACTCAGAAATGATTAAACAAGTTGTGGTATATAATGGAATAGTACCGTGCTATAGGAAATGATGAACTAGTTGATTTTAGAAAAACATGGAAAAAACTTGTATGAAATAATGAAGAGTGAAAGGAACAGAACCAAGAACCAAACAGTAACAGTAACATTGTTCAAGGAACAATTTTGAATGACTGAGTTTGAGTATTATGAACACTCAAATCAACTACAAAGGACCTATGAAGAAAGGTGCTATCTATGTCCAGAGGAAGAACTGACTAATGGAAGTGTTTATTGTATTGTATTGTGTGTGTGTGTGTGTGTGTGTGTGTGTCTTAATGGTAGCCTTTTCTAGGGTGTGTTGGTGTAGAAAGGAGAAAAAAAATAGTACACAACAGAGAACAAAAGAAAACAGAAGGAAGCACAGAAAAACAGGGTGGCTTTGAAAGTAATGTATGATATTTATGATATAGTTTGTTCAAGAAAAGTAAACAATGTGAAATGGAAATTCATGATTTTGTGTTGAATTTTCTTTTTATGTTGTGCTGTGTACATGGAAATGTTTTTTCTTTTTGTTTTTTGTACTTAAGTTCAAAATGAATAAAATTTTTAAAAAATACTTGAAAGGGGGAAAATACTAAATGTAGAAAAGGAAAGATCTTCTTTTTAGTAAAAAGAAAAAGTTTCCTCTGAGACTATCAATAACGACTGACATAAAAATCTATTCTGTTTCTGTACAAAATCTTAATTGGAGTCATCTATCAAGAACATGATGAAGGGATTAGCAAAGAACAAGCAACTCCTTACAAGTAATACTAAAAGATGAACCAAATCTTTACCGTTTTACAATTAACCAAAAAATGCAAATATATGATGCTGTCTTTATTGCTTGTTGATTATAAAAAGTATTTGATTCAGTAGAACAAAATGGTACCTAGTGAACGTTTTTTTTTTTTTACGACAAACTACCCATCACTTCATCAAAATCATTGAAGTCTCTCTAGAAGATAGAAAAAGAACCTGTTCTCTTACATTCTGATAATAAATAGTAGGCAAGACATAAAAGATTAAGATATTTGCTTGTCAAAGATTTTCCAACTTGGGGGAGAAATGTAAATCCAAAATGTATTCTCTTTATATGGTGAATTCTTTCAGATATTCCTTTATGTGGTTTTTGTATTGTTTACACCATGCCCATAACCTTGCAAAGTCTTCTGCTATCTGTAATTACTCAATTTCCACATAGGAAAGACCAAATGTATGAAGAATGTCTCTTTCCCAGATTTCAACTTACATTTGGATGGAGTCTATTGGGCTTTTCTAAAAATAAGTGTGTCTTGGACAGATAGTATTGATAGGCAACAATTGGGTCTATAGTTGAAGAGGAAGAGGGACAGCTGACTATACTACTTTCAGAAAATTGCCAAGCTGTTTTATTGACACTAAGCTTCCCTCACAAGTAAACATTTATCTTTTCAGTACTAATATTTTGTCAGCATCATTACTTGGCAATAAGACATATAATGCCTCTGACTCTGAAGAGTTAAAAATGAATGGGTCACATGGGTATCTAGAGAGTTCCAATGGTAACAATGAACTGTTGGAATAAAATGAAGAAGGCTTATAGCATATTTGATTGATTATTTATGGAGCTTTTTGGAGGATGTAAGTTGGACAGAATGGACAGGCATGCAGGAGTTGCAATACTTTTCAAGTCTGAGGCTTCATAAATCTGTGATTTTGAGAATTATGATTCCATACTCCTGTAAACTTGATTTTTGGATGCCTAAATCAATCTTCTCCTTTGTCAAAAGTATAATCTCCACAATGAATTTTATTTTAATTGCAAATTTTTAAAGGGAAAATTTTCCTTTTGGTGACATTCTACACAACCCCAACATGACAGATTGGAACAGTGCTTACAACAGTGAAACATTTTATTATAGTGAAATTAATTGACACAACAATATTCTCCTTACCCGTCTTCCCATCCTCTATACCATCTCATCTTGCATGGTATATAATCAAATTATAGAGCTGTACCATTACAAAAAAGAAATTCATTTAACCACTCTTCATTCTTTTCCCTCTAGACCTTTCCTATCTTCTACTAGATTTCATCTCCTTTAATGTATTAGAAAACGATAAATAAATTATGTGAAATAAGTTAGAATCATATTTCAAAAGACATCAGAATTGGTATAATGAAAAGAATGCTCCAGTTGGAACCAGATTACCTGTGTTAGTATCATGAGTTTGTCACTTACTATCTTTAGCATCTTGGCAAAGTATTGTGTGTAAAATTAGATCTCATTTGGAAAGCTCTGTAATGTCTGGGGTATTATGCAATCCATACAACATTGTTTTTACCTGGAAGCATATTGTTGGTCTTAGTTTTACATTAATCCCTCTTTTTTTCTTTTTTTGTTTTTGACTGTGCACTGTTTCTTCCATTACAGTGGCAGATAACTTTGACAAACAGCACTTTGCTTGATATTAATAATCAGTGCTATCAAAATTATTTTCCTGTTGAATTTTCACAGTATCTTCATATGTTTTTAACATATGCTTGGAGGACATTTTATTAGAGGGTGGACTGGAAGGTATCTTTTGCCCTGACAAATAAAATGCTATCTCTCTATCTAGCCATTTCTTTCTTTCTTTCTCTTTCTGTGCTGCTCTATGGAACACTATACTCTTTGCATGCTTATGCTCTGTGTGTAAAATATGCAATACATATATGCATGCATATGTACATATGTAATGTACATGTATATGGACAGCTAGGTGGTGTAGTGGATAGAATACCAATGCAGGAGTCAGGAGGACCTGAGTTCAAATTTCATCTCAGACACTTGACACTCACTAGCTGTGTGACCTTGGGCAAGTCACTTTACCCCAATTGCCTCATCCTTGGTCATCTCCAGTCATCCTGATGAATATCTGGTCACTGGATTCAGATGGCTCTGGAGGAAAAGTGAAGTTGGTGACCTGCACAGCCCTCCCTCACTCAAAACAAAAGTCAAGTGCAAGTCATGTTTTCATTTCTCTGATGGCATGGTCTTCTTTGGTAACAAAGGATGAACACACACATGTATATACACATTGTGTATCTGGACACATTTGAATAGTTTTTTCACTATAATATTTACATTGTTAACATATATGTTATATGTTAGTTTAGTTTACTTATATGGTCAAAGCATGTTTATATATATTTACATATATAGTCATAAAAATGCTTAGATAAATAGCCAATAGATTTCTTTCCAGTTAATCATATGACAGTAAAGATGTTATTGGCTGTGAAAATCTGTTCTTTTTTCTTTTCATACAAGGATTTTCTAGACATGTGCAAAGATGGGAAGGTAGGCATATGGTTTGTTGGGTATTTACATCCTCTTAATGACCTTTTTTTTTTTTTTTGCTAATAGTATTTGATAAACCTACATTCTTTTAAATACCTTCAGAATCTATACCTCAGTGTACTCAAAATTTTGCTTCTGTCAGTGAAAAGCTTCTCTTTATACAATCTATCCTGTCTAGTATAGCTGCTCTTCCTCTATTGGTCTCCTAATTCCTCATACAGAACATCATGTAATATGATAGCAGAGTCTAAATACATTACTCTATTGTGATTAATGAAAAAAATATTTGTTATAGACATTTTGACAACTATTTTTCATTTTTCTTCTGTTTATCATCCTCCCAGTTTCAATTTTATAAGCTTGGGATAAACTTCATCCTTCATTCCATTGTTTCTTGTTGTTTATGAAACGATATTGCTCATAATCTTCCAGTATGCATCTTTGTAAGATTCTATAATTTTATATTCTAACCAGTGTTGCAGCTGGCAATATATCTTGTCTTGATATTTTTGAGGTGGTTTCTAAGCTCTTTTGTTCTCATTGTGGCAACTAATTTTTTTCACTTAAACTTCTTTAAGAAATAGTGGAAACCTCTGCTACTATACTTTATCTGTTTCTTATGTTTTAGCTTTCAGAGCTTTTGAAATAGGCCTGGTTGGAATTGTGTTGATTTCATGATATTTCTTTTACTTTTGTACTTTCTTATATGTTTAGAGTTCTAAAAGGAGGCAAACTACTCAGAAAGCCTTGGACACTGGTCTTGAGGAAGATCCTGGACTAAAAGTAGACATGTGGCTAAAAGCAGTAGATGCCAAGCCAAGGAAGAGAATAAGTAGTGGATGAGCAGAGACTTTGATTTTGGCACGGTTGAAGATGAAACCATAATTCTATCAGTGTCCAAGCCACAATTCATTTTCTAGTCTCTGCTTTTTGTGTTGAGCTGATTGCTGTTAGTCACTGAAGCTCCCTAATGAGAGAGATAAGCCTTTAGGAACCAAGGACAGAGATCCAGAACTGGTCAGTAATCATCTGAAATACAGGAAGGGGGCACTTGGTGAAACTTCTTGGAGATTTCTCCCCTGTGCTTCCAAGGAAGATTGAGATCTCTTTTATCTATTTTATCTGCCCTTTTTATTTCCTTGTTTTAGCTACACCCTAAGATAGAAATAGATGCAGGAGAAGCCAGTAGTGCTCTTCATGTCTCACCTCTTTTCTAATGAAAAAGGTGAGACTATGGCTGCTTTCAAAACATCTATTTCTCTAAATGGAATATTATTTTTAAATGCTTTTCTGTATGTCTATGACAAGGTATTATAATCTAGGAGGTTGTTGAAATCTATACCAATTCTGTTTACTTCAATTCTCATGGTGAGATTGGGGACTAAAGGAAGACACACATAGGAAAGGAGTATATTAAAATATTGAGGTTTTAGAAAAATAATTTGGATTTTTGTCAGTGAAAAGTAGATAGGGGTTTGAGCTGCTTACTAAAAATTTTAGAGACAACATTTATGTTAAGGACCTTCTGACATGTGTAAGGGACTAGAAAAAGTGCCTTAAAATTGTATGATTCACCCAATGCTGTCCTGGCTCCTGTGGCAGGCAGGAGTCCTACCCTATGGTCAAAATATAAAAAAAAGATGTACAAAAGTGTTTTTGTGAAGATGATTCCACTCAGCACTGTTGATGAAATGTGCACATCTCATGGACAGCATAAAATCCAATAGATATGAAAGATGAGCAGCTCTTGTTGTGAGAGAAGGCAGCAGATACTGCATCCAAATAGCAAACTTTAGTGAAGAGATACAAGAACTCTCTCAATGTCTCTGAAAAAACTTTTGAATTGATTGTGAGACATGGAAGATGCTGGCACAAGACCACTCAGCATGGCATGCTCACATATTAATACTCACTGCGCTCTATGAGCAAAGCAGGATCACTGTATCAGAGAGAAAATGTGAGATATACAAATCCAGAGACATTTCTATTCAAATGTTCAAATAAACTATTTGTACCTGACCTGTGGTAAAACCTTCTGATCTCATATCCCACAGTTGAACACCCTGTACCGTGATCCCCAAATTGTGTTGTGTCTGGTCCTTTTTGAGTATGAAGGATGAACAACAACAAATTGAGAGCAAATTGCATTTAAAGGAAAAAAAGAATAATATTTAGGTCTAGGTACTTTCTGACATATGAGATGGTAAAAAGCCCTAGGGTGCAAGTTGGCAAGGTATGGTTGAGTTTACTTTCAGTTTCAAATCTCCTTCTGCCATTCTTGGAATGTTAGGTTTTGAAAAAGAAAATTAAGGAAGGAACTGAAAGAAAACCTTGCTATCCAAATAAGGGAAGGGGAATATATTTTACAAGAAGGATGCTTAGTTCCTCCATGGATGGTGGATGCTCAAAATATATAACTCCCTAGCACTGCCAACTGCTTACATGTCCTGTTTGATATTTTTAAACTATTTATTTCAGTAATTTGATGGTCTAACTCACAAAGACAGCCAATTTAGAAGTTAATCCCATGTTGATAATCAATCATCCCTGTATAATGAAATATGTTGTTAAATTTTTTTTCCCAGTCATGTCCAACTCCTCTTTTCTCCTCTCCTCTCCCTCTCCTCTCCTCTCCTGTTCTTTTGGCATAGATACTGAAGCTGCTTGCCATTTCCTTCTCCAGATCATTTTACAGATGAGGAACTGAGACAAACAGAGTTATGTGACTTGCCCAAGATCACATAGCTAGCAAGTGAGTGAAGCCAGATTTGAAGAGAGGAAGATGCATCTTTCTGACTTCAGGCCTGTCTCCACTGCTGCCATGTACTGGCCCTTTCATGACATTTTTGCTGCTTATTATGATTGGCAGCTCTTAACTTCTTTTGAAGAAAATATTGATGATATTTAGGGGTAAGATTTCAATATCAACTACTTCTTTGACTTTGATTGTTTCTTTCTCCTAAATTACATTTTCCAACACATTTTTAAGTTGTTCTCTCCTATCCTCATTTTTATAAGGAAGTCTGTGAATTGGCCTCATTTTCCTCAACAAATGTTGGTGTGTTGAGCTCAGTATACTACAAAGTGTCTTGGTATAAAGCTTACAGTTGGTATCTATAGTCCAGTTTTCTTCATAGTGTTTTCGGTCGATAGAGTACAGGTGGTATATAGCAGTCTTTTGTCTTTCTCTAAATCCCTGTCACAAGTGCTGGAATACTAGATGATCAAGTTTCCTGTGAAATGATTCGTATTTCATAGATTGCTATGGGCAAGGGATTAATCTCCAAGTAGCCAACTTACAAGTGATGATGAGTCTCTGCCAATTTAGCTATAGAATGTCCTTGGGAGAGTATACATAATTGGTTATATATAATCTGTTTCCAGAACTATACTTGTTTTATTTCTTAAAGAGAAAATGACAGAACTATGCTAGCATAATCTTTAAGAGGAGGCATCACAATAATACTATGTTCAGGATAAATTTACATACTTTTCATAAAATCCTATTTGACTAAATAAGGCATATGAATTATAAGAATAGGAATTTGGTATATTAAAATATAATCATCATCATTTCCTTTTCTCTGTTATTACGAATACCCAAACCTGAGTTTTGGTTCTGTAGAACCTGAACTTTTTGAGGAACTTACTCTTGAAGGGTGGGAGAGGACAAATTCCATAGAGAACTGAAACTGTTGGGGGGGTGGAGCCAAGATGGCGGAGTAGAAAGACAGACTTGCTGTCGCTCTCCCTTTGCCCATAGCCCATAAAATACCTGTAAAAAATGACTAAACAATTTCTAGAGCAGCAGAAACTACAAAACGACAGAGTGAAAGAGATTTTCAACCCAAGGCAGCCTGGAAGGCCGACATTGGGCTCAGGGCAGAGCCCAGCCCAGTGTTGGTGCACGACACAGACAGGACTGGATTAGGCTTCAGGGTGTGGAATCATGGGCAGCAGCTGTTGTTCCAAGATTTCTCAACCCACAAATGCCAAAGTCAACTTCAAAGGTCAGTGAGAAAACTCTTTCACCTGGGTGAGAAGGGAGCTAGGTCGGCCCCACGCCCAGTCTCAGGGTAGCAGCCACTGTGGTGGCAGCAGGCACTTTTGGAGCCCTCAGCCTAAAGGCCCTGGGGGAATCGAACAAATGATCTGGGTCTCAGTTTTGAGTGGTGGTCCTGGGGTGAGTAGAAGCACTGGTATGGTGGAGCTGGTGTAGGCTCTGGAGAGGGAATCCTACTCAGAGATCCTGGGCAGAAACAGAATGGTTGCTCCCAGACCAGAACACAGCCCAGGTGAGGAGTAAACTCCTCTGCTTTGATTGTGCCACTTTGAAGGAACTGAGATCTTACAGGTACCTAGAATATACCCTCCACTTACAAAGGACTTAAAAGTCAAGTAACTGGCTGGGAAAATGCCCCAAAAAGGGAAAAAAAATAAGACTATAAAAGGTTGCTGTCTTGGTGAAAATGTATTTTCTTCCATCCTTTTGGATGAGGAAAAACAAAGCATACCATCAGAGGAAGACATAAAAATAAAGACCTCTACATCCAAAAGCTCCAAAAAATATGCAATGGTCTCAGGCCATGGAAGAGCTCACAAAGGCTTTTGAAAATCAAGTAAGAGAGATGGAGGAAAAATTGTGAAGAGAAATGAAAGCAATGCAAGAAAATCATGAAAAATAAGTCAACAGCTTGCTAAAGGAGACCCTCAAAATCCTAAAGAACATAACATCTTTAAAAACAGAGTAACTCAAATGGCAAAAGAGGTGCAAAAAACCCATGAGAATAAAGATGCCTTAAAAGCAGAATTAGCCAAATGGAAAAGGAGCTTCAAAATTTCACTGAAGAAAATGTTTTTAAAAATTAAAGTGGAGCAGATGGAAGCTAATGACTTTATGACAAACCAAGGAAGTATATAAAAAAAAAGCAAACCACCAAAAGAACAAAAAAAATAGAAGGCAATGTGAAATATCTCACTGGAAAAACAACTGCCCTGGAAAATAGATCCAGGAGAGATAATTTTAAAATTATTGGTCTACTTGAAAATCATGATAAAAAATAGCTTAAATATCATCTTTCAAGAAGTTATCAAGGAAAACTGTCCTGATATTCTAGAACCAGACAGCAAAATAAATATTGAAAGAATCCACTGATCACCTCCTGAAAGAGATCCCCAGAGGAAAACTCCTAGGAATATTGTAGCCAAATTCCAGAGTTCCTAGGTCAAGGAGAAAATATTACAAGCAGCCAGAAAGAAACAATTCAAGTATTGTGGAAATACCATCAGGATAACATAGGATTTAGCAGCTTCTACACTAAGGGATCAAAGAGCTTGGAATATGATATTCCAGAGGTAAAAGAGAACTCAAACTGTCAGAATTATATGTAAAGCTCCTTAATTCAGGTAACTTACTATTGGGTTATTGAAGTTATAGAAAAAGTCCTTTTGATTTTGGAAATTCAGTAAATTGCTATCTGATGATATGAATGAAGACATATAGACTTCTAAAATTTTCCTAAAGTTTTAAGTAAGGCAGAGTGGCTCAGATCGTTGAGAATTCAATTCAACTACCATTTATATATGTGCCTATCTCTATATGCCACAGTGTTAGATCTTGTGAGGCATATAAGAGAAAAGAGGAGT
Source organism: Notamacropus eugenii (assembly GCF_028372415.1). Lineage (NCBI taxonomy): Eukaryota > Metazoa > Chordata > Mammalia > Diprotodontia > Macropodidae > Notamacropus > Notamacropus eugenii. The sequence goes on along the minus strand of NC_092872.1, from coordinate 111,633,683 downwards.
CGTTGTTACTGCCTTCAAGTATTTGACAATGTACTCTTTCAGACTGTGTAGTATATAAATACAAAATGTAACAATATGACAATAATTCCATGATGGAAAAGAAACCAACTTTTTTTTTGCTGGTATCCATTCCATCAAGCTATTTATGTGTACTGTCAAATTTGTAAGAAGTCAGACATCTGCTTTGTTTTGTATGTTTTGACCTGAGACTCAAACTAAACATGAGGAGATGAGTTATGTATAGCTCAAAAGGTTTGGACATCTATTCTTTTTCCTCTTAACATTGTTTCAAATTTTCTTGTTCATTCCCTCTATAAACAATTCTAGTCACATAGTGAATTAGTGATAATTCAGACTAGACTAAACTAGACTAGATCTGTTTGGGCCTAAAGCATTATATAAGTGCTCAACTAAATTGAACTTGGAAGGAGATCATTTGGGAACTATCAAAGGGTTCCTCTATTTACTCTGATCAATATTTTAATCAATGACCTGGATAAATATGCAGAAAGGATTCTTATAAAACTTTCAGATAACATAAACCTGGGAGGTCTAGCTAAGATGCTAGATAATGGAATTAAAATTAAAATTTTCTTGACAGGCTAGAATACTATGCTCAAACAAAAGTGATGAAACTAATCAAGAATAAAAACAAAACCATACATTTAGATAAAAAGTCAAATCCATAAATACAGGATAGGAAAAACAACTCTAGAGAAGTTATCTTTTGTGAAAAAAATAACAGAAATATTGGTTTTGACTGATAAAAGCTTTCATTATGAAACAATAATGACACTTGAACTAAAAATCCAGTGGAGCCTTAAGTTACCTTTATGGAAGATAACTTTCTTTATATTAGCAATTAATAAACTATAGAAAGTTCCATCAAGGTGACTGGAAGGATGGTAGTTCCCTTTACAGGAATACAAGGTAGGAAGAGGAGTAGACCTTGGAGGAAGAGATAGTTAATTCTGTTTTGGACATATTGAGTGTGAGGTGTCTATGGAAATTTGAAGTCAAGATGCCCAACAGGCACTTGGAGATTGATATGGGATGGGAGATGAGAAGAGAGGAGGAATAGATTTGGGAGTCATTTTCATAGAGATGATAACTGAACCCATAAAACTTGATGATCACCAAGATAGAGAATAGAGATAGTAGAGCATTTGGGCCTAGGGTAATAATTTTCAGGAAGATAATTTGAAATGTAAATGGATGAGATGGAAAAAATCCAAAAGAATGAAATTGGGTCATAAATATAGGAATGAATTAAAGGAGGATTCTAATTCAGTTGAAAAAATATAGGAAGGATTGAAAGAATAATCACTGAAACATTGAAAGTATCAATTTAAATGAAATTGAAAAATCAGATTAATGTTGATCAATAGATGATGAAACAAAGTTGAAGAACAAACTTAATGCATATTAGAAGAGAAAAAATAGAGAAATGCAATCTGTAATATAATGTAGTAGAAAGTGTATTGGCTTTGGATTCAAGGTAACTGGATATAAATCATGACTCTGCCATTTAGTATCTATATGACTTTGAATGAAAGAATGAAAGATTATGTTTATGCATTTACTAGCAATAAGCAACAGGATTCACTAGGGAAAAAAGCAGAGGTAGTAATCATGATCTCAGACAAAGTTAAAGCTAAAATGAATTTAATTAAAAGGAAAAATGGAGAAATAACACTGTATGTCAGTCATAATGACCAGTATTGTTTTAGACTATTTTAAAATTACTAGACAGTATAAGATTGGAATGTTACTGTGGTGTAGGAAGTGATGAGTTGGTGGACTAGCAAAATATGGAAAGACTTGGACTTATGAAGAAAGGTGTTATCCACCCTCTGAGAAATGGAGGACAAACAAGTATAGTACAGTTTTACATAGATGCATATGAATGTATATGTCTATATATGAGTATGATTATAGATATCTAAGTATATGGATGTGTATGTATATGTGTATATCTCAATCCTAAAGAAGGACCATGCCAGGGAACATTCAAATTACTCAATAATTGTGCTCATTTTACATGCCAGCAAAGTTATGCTTAAGATTCTGCAATCAAGATATCAGCAAGTGTAAATTGAGATTTACCAGAAGAGCAGACTGGATTTTGAAGAAGCAGAGGAACCAGAGATCAAAATGCAAACATTTGCTGAATTATGAAGAAATCAAGGGAGTCCCAGAAAAAAAAAAAACACATCCTCTTCTGCTTCATTGACTTCATTGACTACACTAAAGGTCAGAACAAAATGTGGTAAGTCCTCAAGAAAAGGGAATATCATATCATCTCACTTGTCTCTTGAGGAATCTATATGCAGATCAAGAAGCAACAGCTAGAATCATACATGGAGCAACTAATTGCTTTAAGATTGGAAATGGAGTATGACAAGTGTGATATGCTCTTCTTATTTATTTAACTTATATTCAGAGTACATCATGTGAAATGCCAAGCTGGATGAATCAAACTCTGGAATTAAAGTTACTGAGAGAAATAGCAACATCTCAGATATGCAGATGATACCACTCTGATGGCAGAAAGTGAAGAAGAATTAAGAAGCCTCTTGATGAGGGTGAAAGAGGAGAGTGTAAAAGCTGGATTGCAGCTTAAAAAAATGAAGATGTTGGCAACTGGTCCCATCAAATAGATGGAGAAAAAATGAAAACAATGTAAGATTTTCATTCTTGGCATCAAAGATCACTAGGGATAGTGACTGTAGCCATGAAATTAAGAAAACAAAATAAAACACTTGCTCCTTGGAAGGAAAGTTATGGCAAATCTGGACAGCATACTAAAAAGAAGAAACATCACCTTGTTGACCAAGGTCCATATAATTCATATCCATGGTTTTTCAGTAGGAACATATGCTTGTGAGAATTGGACTCTGAGGAAATCTGAGTGCTGCACAATCAACACTTTAAAATTGTGGTGCTGGAGAAGACTTTTGAGAATACCTTAAACAGCAAGGAGGTCAAATCAGTGAATATTTAAAGAAATTAATTCAGGCTATTCACTGAAAGGTCAAATACTGAAGCTGAAGTTTAAATACTTTGACTTTATAATGAGAAGATGGGACTCATTGAAAATGACCTTGGTATTGGGAAATATTGAAGGCAAAAGGAAGAGGGAATAGCAGAGGATGAGATGAATAGATAACATGGAAAGAATGAGCACGAGCTTAGACAAACTTTGGGAGAGAGTGGAGGACAGAAAAACATGGTATGCTATAGTTCATGGGGTAAGTATGCAACTGAACAATAAAATGCTCATAATTTTCAGTTCTATTCATTTATTGGTAAATTTTCTGCTGATTTTCAGGCATGTGACTTCAACTGCCTATCAGATATCTCAGATTGGTCATCTCATAGTTATTTGAAACTCAACATGTCCAGAACTTGATTATTTTTTCTCCTTAACCTAGCCCTTTTTCTAACTTTCCTGTATGTGCCACTATACTTCCAGTGAACCAAGCTTACAACCTTGGTGTTATTCTCAACTCCTCATTCTCCACCACCTCCGCTTTCTCACATTTAATCTATTGCCAAAGCCTGTCGATTTTACTTTAGTAACATCTCTTGAATATGTTTCCTTTTCTCCTCTGACACTGTGATCACCATGGAGCAGACCCTAATTACCTTATGTTTGAACTGATTGCAATAGCTTCCTGGGAGATCTCCCTGCCTCAAATTTCTCCCCACTGCAGTCTAACCTCCACTCAGTTGTCAAACTGATCTTTTTAAAGGGCAAATTTTACCATGTCTCCTTCCCCCAACTCCATATTCAAACAGTTCCAGTGACTCCCTATTGCCCTCAGGTTAAAATCCTCCATAAATTGCTTTTAAAGCAATTCATAAGCTGGTCCTTTCCTATCTTTCCAGTCTTCTTATATTTTAATCCCCTCCCATGTTAGGCAATTCAGCGAATGTTCAATGTTCTGCCTTGAACAAAATACTCTATCTTCTAACTCTGAGCATCTACACTGGCTGTCTCCCATGCTTAGAATTTTCTCTCACCTCACCTCTAGCTGCTGACTTCTCTATATTCCCTCAAGTCTCAACAAAAATCTGACTTGTGAGAAACCTTGCCCAATTTTCCTTTGATCTTAATGCCTTCCTGCTTTTTAAAGAATGTATTTATTTTTAAATTTATTTACTATCAGTTTTCAACACTCACATCCACAAAACTTTTTATTTCTATTTTTTCCACATCTCCCCCTAAGCCCCACCCAATACATAGCATGTATTCTGATTGCCCTTTCCTCCAATCTGCTTTCCCTTCTATAGCCTCCACTCCCAACCCCTTATATCCTTCCCTTCTATTTTCCTATAGGGCAAGATAGATTTCTATACCCCATTGCCTATATATCTTATTTCCTAGTTGAGTGTAAAAACAATTTTTTATATTCCTTTTTATAGCTTTGAGTTGTATATTCTATTCCATACCCTATCTCCACCCACCCTCACTGAGAAGGCAAGTAATTAGGTTTAGGTTATACATGTATAGTCATGCAAAACACTTCCATAAAATCATGTTGTGAAGGACTAACTGTATTTTTCTCTATCCTATCCTGCCCTCCATTTATTCTATTCTCTCCTTTGACTTTTCCCCCTACAATAGTATTTGCTTCTGATTGCCTTTTCCCCAATCTGCCATCCTTTCTATTGTCTCCTCTCTCTTATCCCCTTTCCCTCCTGCTTTACTGTAGAGTAAGATAAACTTCCATACCTAATTGTTTGTGTATGTTATTCCATCCTGAAACCAAATCCGATGATAGGAAGCCTCACTTATTCTCTCTCACCTTCCCTTCTTCCCCTCCTGTGTAAAAACTCTTTCTTGCTTCTTTTATGTGAGATGATTTACTACATTTTACTTTTCCCTTTCTCTTTTTTCCTAGTACATTCTTCTCAATACTTAATTTTCTTTTTCATATATCATCTGTTCATATTCAGCTCACCCTGTGCTCTCTCTCTCTCCCCACATATATATGTATGTATACATATATACACACATACATACATACATATATAGACACATATATATGTATGTATGTATACATCCCTCCAACTATCCTAATACTGAGAAAAGTCTCATGAGTGATAAATATCACCTTTCCATGTAGAAATATAAACAGTTCAACTTTAATAAGTCCCTTGTGATTTGTCTTTCTTGTTTACTTTTTCATGCTTCTCTTGATTCTTGTATTTAAAGGTGAACTTTTCTGTTCAGCTCTGGTCTTTTCAACAGGAATGCTTGAAAGTCTTCTATGTGACTGAAGTTCCATTTTTTCCTTCTAAGGTATTGTACTCTATTTTGCTTGGTAGGTGATTCTTGATTTTAATTCTAGCTCATTTGACTTTTGGAATATCATATTCCAAGCCCTCTGATCCCTTAAAGTAAAGCTGCTAAATCTTGTGTTATCCTGACTGTGTTTCCATAATACTTAATTATTTCTTTCTGGCTGCTTGTAATATTTTCTACTTGACTTGGGAACTCTGGAATTTGAGTATAATATTCCTAAGAGTTTTTCTTTTGGGACCTCTTTCAAGAGGTGGTTAGTGAATTCTTTCCATTTCTATTTTATCCTTTGGTTCTAGAATACCAGGGCAGTTTTCCTTGATAATTTCTTGTAAGATGAGGTCTTTTTTTGATCATGGTTTTCTGTTAGTTCAATAATTTTTAAATTGTCTCTCCTGCATCTATTTTCTAGGTCAGTTGTTTTCCCAACAAGATATTTCACAGTCTTTCATTTTTTATTTCTTTTGTTTTTCTTTTATAATTTCTTGATTTTTCATAAAGTCATTAGCTTTCATCTACTGTATTCTTGTCTTTAAGGAATTATTTTCCTCAGTGAGCTTTTGGACCTCCTTTTCCATCTAGCCAATTCTGCTTTTTAAGGCATTCTTCTCCTCATTGACTTTTTGGATCTCTTTTGCCATTAGGGTTATTCTATTTTTTAAGGTGTTATTTTCTTCAACATTTATTTGGAGTCCCCTTTAGCAAGCAATTGACTCAGTTTTCATGATTTTCTTGTATCTCTCATTTCTCTTCCCAATTTCTCCTCTACTTTTCTTACTTGGTTTTCAAGATCCTTTTTGAGCTCTTTCATGATCTGACTTCAATTAATATTTTTCTTGGTGGCTTTAGATGCAGGAGCTTTGGCTTTGTTTTCTTCTTTGGGCTGTTTGTTTTGATCTTTCTTGTCACCAGTGATGTAAGACAACACCTCTTGACACTGAGAAAGTACGAATGTGTAGTCTGTTTCTTTCCCCTCCCATTTGCTCATTTTCCCAGTCAATTACTTGACTTTTGAGGTCTTTGGTAAATTAAATACTCCAGACATATAGCCACCTTGGGACTGAGGTTGGGGCTAGGGCTGGAGTTGGGGCAGACCATGCTCCCCTCTCAGCCAAGTGAGTGACTCTTTCCACTTATATTCAAAGTTGTCTTTGGTGTTTGTCTGCCAGAAAACCAGAGATTCAGTCCCCTAAGACCTATTAAAGCTCCATCTGAGCTGGTGTGGCCCATGCTGAACTGCACTCTGCTCCCAGCATGGTGTAATAGACTCTTCTCATAGACTTTCCAAATAGTCTTAGCATGGAAATTTGCTTCAGTGTGTCATTTTGTGGCTTCTGCTGCTGTAGAATTTGTTTAGAGTCATTTTTTTAACAGTTATTTTGAGAGGTTTTTGGGGAAAACTCTAGCAGGTCTTTGATTCTACTCCCTCATCTTGGCTCCAGTCCCTTGGGTACCTTCCTTTTGCTTGTTTTCTGTATATACATATATATGTGCGTATGTAATATATATACATATACACATATATATGTATGTGTGTGTGTGTGTGTGTGTGTGTATATATATATATATATATATATATATCCCTGATTGTATATATGTACATATGTATATATGTATATATAGGAAAACCATTATGTACAAACAATATATATATCCTGTGTGTGTGTGTGTGTGTGTATACACATACACACAGGATACATGTATACACACACACACACACACACACACACACCATTGTTTGTGCATAATGGTTTTCATGTTACCTCTTCCATTAAACTGTGAGGCCCTTGAGAATAGGCATTGCCTTTTACTTTTTTTTATCCATAGCACTTACCATAGTGCCTGAAACATAGCTGACTCTTAATAATGCTTATTATCTGACTGACTGACACACTGCTCAAGTTTATAAAACACAAATTTGCTCCAATTTGCTTTCTTATATACTATCAATAAAAATCAAGAAAGCATCATATAAAAAGAAACTCTAATGAGAAAACAACAAAAATCATAAACTATTTTGGAATTAATCTAATTTAAACTAGATACATCCTACATAAATATAATTATAAATTGATGGTAACTGAGAAAAGGGAAAGCATATATAATGGGAAAGATATTTGAAGTGTGTGAATGGTATAAGGAACTTTTGGTGTATTAACTCTCTCCAATGAGATGAAAAGCCAGTTTATCTATATTTTATCATCTCAGGCCTGGCAAGACACTTGCCACTTGTCATGCAGTTGTGCAAGAGGCAGAACTTGGCCCCAATTCTTTTTGATTTCAACATTAATCCTCTATGTACTATTCTATACTCCTCCTGGATTAATATAATGAAGGGATATCATGTTCAAAATTAAGCTATATATTTTATTTAATACAAGTCAAACAATCAAGGAATTTATTCATCAAATTGTATAAAGTTATAATAAAATTTATATAGAAAAACAAATAGACAATTACAGTAAGGATGTGGGAGGGTGGGGCAGAGAGGTGATAGAATTGATCTAGAACTCCTAGATTTATTACAAAGTAATTAGATAAATTCCATTGGATATTCAGCAAAAAAAAAATCAGAGAAATAAATCAAGGAAAAGGAATATCAGTATAAATATCTAAAAAAGTAGATAACAGTGATTCAAGTTTGATATACCCTTATTCCAATCCTTAAATGGATTTATAATTCTGTCCATTTAGGTATTCTATCCAGTGATGTAAATAGCAACCCATTTTTTCACTTGTTCTCTCATAATTTAGTAGATGGAATACACCCAATTAGTGGTGATCTTTCTTAAACAAAGACCCTGAAAGCAATTTCATTTCCCTTTCCTCATCCTCTTCAATTCTGGGCCTGGTTCAATGATTTTTTTCAGTACCTATGTCAGATATTTGAGCTGATGGATCAAAGAAGTTAAAATCAAAGCAACATTAGGGTACCACTTCATTCTATCAAATTTTCAAAACTTATTGAAAGCAAAAAACTCAAAGCTGGATGGATTGTGGGAATGCAATTAGAATTATTTATTATTGATAGAATTGTAAACATGCAGAAAATGTTTTGGAGAACAATCTGGCTATATGAAGTTAAAATCATGAATATAATCTTTTCATTTGACATAACAATACAGTTGTTGGAGAATATAATCTGAAAATGTTAAAAAGCCCTAAAAATTATTTTTTATATAGATTCTCATAGTAGTATTTGAAATTGCAAAAAAAAAAAAAAAAAAAAGGAATCCAGCAAAAATCTGGGAGCTATGTTAATTCCCAATGAGGAAACAATGGTTAAATGAAAAAAAAATACACCTCTGGTACATTAATTAAATCCAACACTATAATGCAATTAAGGTAACAAGTATGCAGAACATAAGAAAAGATGGAAAGATGTTCCTGAAATAGTTTTATAAGCTGGAAAATAGAACTAGATAATGGAAAATACACTAAAACCATTTAGGAAAAAAAAATGAATGAAAATGAATAGACAAAAATCATTATGAAAGCATAGATGCAGTGAATAAAAAGTTTTATGACATTTTATAGATTGAATTTCATTTATTTTTGTTTGTAAATCAAGTTTACTTGATTATATTAATGTCAAAATACTTTTAATAGATCACTGAAAAAATGAATAACGTAATTTTTTTCCTGCTGAGATAAATCTTTCAAGATGTCATTTTGTGAAAAAAAATTGTGCAAACCATTGTTTACATAGAAATTTGAGGTCTATTTCTTATGTTCAATATTGAGAAAACTGACTGATACAATTCACATGTATACATACATAGTGCTTCACAGTTTACAAAATAATTGCTCTTCAAACCTGTGAGATAGGTAATACAAACATCATAATTCATTTTATGCCTGAGTAAGATGAAGCTCAGAGAGGTTAAGAAACTAATCTGATAGTATGAACAAGATAACTTCAAGTGAAACAATTTTTCTTTAATGTGAATAATATGGATAAATAAGTTGATATTTCCTGTTTCATAATATTGACCTTCAGTTTAATATAAAGCATTGTTGAATGCTATTTCACCAAAAAGTTGACCATTAACTAGTGAACCATAACATAACCATAGCAACCATGGAGGATATCTCCTAGATATAGATGGAGTGGGATATGATTTCCTTTGGTAAAAGGAGTATACATATTTAAGAAACCATCAGAGAGAGGTCATGAAGTAATCCAGTTTGAAAGCTTTTAGTTTTTCTTCTTTTCCTTTTCGTTATCTAACATATATTTCTCCTCTTTCCTGATCTTTCCATTTTTCCTCTTTCTTCAGTTCCATTCCTTTCCTCATTTCCTAAAACTTTCTAAGAACTCATTTGACTCCTCTTTTCAGTTTCCTTTCTACTATTGCCTGATTCCCTCCTTTCATTTGTTGTAGGTGACCCACTGAAGGTGATTCTCACATGCAGATTCACATGGTAGAAGCCTAAATGGCATAGGTTAAATAACCATGTCCAATCAAACTCTTTGAAGTATAAAAAAGCATTAATTCAGAAGATTCTAGAGCTGGAAGAAAATTTAGTCTAACTCCATTTTATAGACAAGAAAAATGAATTCTAGAGAAGGGAAATGACTGGCCTATAATCACAATGTCAGCTAATGATATGATTATATTTGAGCTTTAAACTCATCCACTGGCCTAATTTGAAATTTCAAACCTTCCAAACAAAATCAGAAAAAAATCTTGTTCTTTTTAAATCACTAAATAAACAGATCTTTTATGACCACCCTTCACCATAAAAAATCAGGGACTGTTTGGACAATGCATTCACCTCACAACTTACCAAAATTTTTCTTTTGTTGCAGTTGCACAGCTCCTGGAATGTGACCTCTTTTTTAATTAATTTATTTTTAGTTTTCAACTTTCACTTGTACAAGATTTTGAGTTCCAAATTTTCTTCTCATCTCTCACTTACCTACACCCCAAGACAGCATGAATTCTGATTATCCCTTTCCCCAATGTGCCCTGTCTTCTATCATATACCCTATCCCCTTCTCTTATCCCCTTCATTTCTATTCTTCTGCAGGGCAAGATAGATTTCTATACCCCATTGCTTGTATATCTTATTTCTTAGTTGCGAGTAAAAACAATTTTTAACATTCATTTTTAGAACTTTGAGTTTCAAATTCCCTCCCTTTCTCCCTCCCCACCCATCCTCATTGAGAAAGCATGCAATTCAAAAAAGGTTATACTTGTGTAGTCATGCAAAACACTTCCATAATAGTAATGTTGTAAAAAACACATATTTCCTTCCATGCTATTCAACACCCCCATTTATTATATTCTCTCATTTGACCCTGTACCTCCTCAAAAGTGATTTCTTCTGATTACCCCCTCCCCTAATCTGCCCACCCTTCTATCATCACCTCTCTTATTGCTTTCCACCCACTTTCCTGTATTCCATACCCAGTTGATTGTGTATGTTATTTCCTGCTTAAGCCAAATCCAATAAGAGTAATGTTCACTTGTTCACTTTCACTTCCCTTCACTTTCTCCACTATAAAAACATTTGCTTGCCTCTTTTATGTGAGGTAATTTACCCCATTCTATACCTCCTTTCTTACTCCCAATATATTCCTGTCTCATCTCTTAAATTTGTTTTTTAGATATCATCCGTTCATATTCATTGACCATATATATTCCCACCAACTACCCTAAAGGTCTCATGAGTTACAAATATCATCCTTCCACACAGAAATATAAACAGTTCAACTTTAATAAGTCCCTTATATTTTCTTTTTCCTGTTTACTTTTTGAGGCTTCTCTTGAATCTTGTATTTGAAAGTCGAATTTTCTATTCAGCTCTGGTCTTTTCATCAAACATGTTTGAAAGTCCCCTATTTCATTGAATGTCCATTTTTTCTCCATGAAAGTTTATACTCAGCTTTGCTGGTTTGGTGATTCTTGGTTTTAATCACATCCCCTTTGACCTCTGAAATATCATATTCCAAATCCTCTGCTCCCTTAGTGTAGAAGCTGCTAAATTTTGCATCAGCCTGATTGTGTTTCCAAAATATTTGAATTGTTTCTTTCTGGCTTCTTGCAATATTTTCTCCATGACCTAGGAACTCTGGAATTTGGCAACAATATTCCTAGGAGTTTTGCTTTGGGGATCTTTTTCAAGACGGGATTGATGGATTCCTTCCATTTCTATTTTACCCTCTGGTTCTAGAATATCAGGGCAATTTTCCTTGATAATTTTTTGAAAGATGATGTCTAGGTTCTTTTTTTTATCATGGCTTTCACATAGTTCAAGAATTTTAAAATTGTCTCTCCTAGATCTATTTTAGTGGTCAGTTATTTTTCCAATGAGATATTTCACATTGACTTCTATTTTTTTCATTTTTTGATTTTGTTTTATAATTTCTTGATTTCTTAAACAGTCATTAGCTTCCATTTGCTCCACTCTAATTTAGAAGGAAACAGTTCCTCAGTGAGCTTTTGGACTTCTTTTTTTCCATTTGGCCCATTCTGCTTTTTAAGGCATTCTTCTCTTGATTGGTTTTTTGGATCTCTTTTGCTATTTGGGATAGTCTAATTTTCAAGCTGTTATTTTCGTCAGCATTTTTTGGGTCTGCTTTAGCAAGCTGTTGACTTATTTTTCATGATTTTCTTGCATCACTCTCATTTCTTTTCCCAGCTTTTTCTCTACTTCTCTTACTTGATTTTCAAAATCCCTTATGAGCTCTTCCATGGCTTGTGACCATTTTTATTTTTCTTGGTAGCTTTGGATACAGGAGTTTTAACTTGGTTGTGTCTTTGTCACCAAGAATGTAAATAAATACCTTCTCATCAAGAAAGCAACATTTTATAATCTGATTTTTTTCCATTTGCTCATTTCCCCAGCCAATTACTTGACTTTTGAGCTCTTTGTTAAGTGGAAGGTGTACTGCCCCAAGCTTTAGGGGTTTTGTGCAGCTGTTTTCAGAGATGTTTCTAACAACCTGAAAATTTTTGGTTCTTCCAAAATGGTATGATCAAAAGAGAGGTATTTATTCCTCTCATGCCCTGTGCTTTTTTCTGTGAGCAACCACAAGTATTCTTTTCTGCCTTGGCACTGTAAGGAGGATTCTCTCTGCACTGCCACCACAAGCTCCACCACACCAGCACTCCTCCTTGCTCCAGGACCTCCACGCAGGACTTCAACCCAGATCAGCCACTTGATTCCCCCACTGTCTGTAGGGCAAGAATTCTAGTAGCAGCTGCTACTGTGGCAGTGGCTGCTGATGCCCTGGGGCTGGAGATGGGGCAGGACCATGCTTCTCTCCCACCCAGGTGAGAGATTGTTCCCACTGAACTTCAAAGCTGTCTTTGAGGTTGGTTGTTTGAGCAGTCTGGAAACTCCCCCAGCTGCCAGTGCTTTAGTCCCCTAAGGCCTGCTCCAACCCTTTCTGTGCTGGTGTGGCCCATGTTGGACTCCTCTCTGCTCCCAACCCAGTGTGTTAGACCCTTCCTGTCTACCTTAGTAGATTGTCTTGGGCTGGAAAGTTGCTTCAGTCTGTCATTTTGTGGCTTCTGCTGCTCTACAATTTGTTGAAAGTCATTTTTCCAGGAATTTTGAGGGTTTTGTTGGGTAAGGCAGGTCCCTGATTCTCCTCTGCCATCTTTGTTCCACCCCCCAGGACTCAATTGCTTTTTCAATGATATATTTCACATTGTCTTGTATTTTTTCATTCATTTGGCTTTGTTTTATGAGTTTTTGATTTGTTATTAGCTTCCATTTGCTTCATTCTAATTTTTAAGGAACTATTTTTTTCTGTGAGCTTTTGGACCTGTGTTGAATTCATATTTTTCTTGGAGGCTTTGGATGTAGGAACTTTGACTTTGTTGTTTTCTTCTGGTTATGTTCTGATATTCTTTGTTACCAAAGTAAGATTCTATAGTATGATTATTTTCCCATTGTTTGCTTATTTTCCCAGAAGCTGCTTGACTTTTTAACTCTTTGTTAAGGTAGAAATCTGCTTCCAGTGTGGAGGGTCTACTGTCCCAAGACTCAGGGGTTTTGTATAGCTGTTTTCAGAGATACTTCTAAAGACCTGTAAATTTTCAGTTCCTTCAACATCGTATGATCAAAGGAGAGGTGTTTACTCTTCTCCTGACCTGTATTCTGGTCTGTGAGTGACCACAAGCACTCTTCTCTGCCTTGGAACTATGAAGAAGATTCCCTCTCTACTGCTGCCACAAACTCCATCAAGCCAGTGCTCTTTGCCCCAGAACCACAGGACTCAGGACTGAGACCTAGATCCAAGTACAAGCAAAGCAAGAGAATCATGCCTTGGTGTCAGTAAAGAGATCCCTGCAATTCCACTGTCATCAGACATTTGATCCCTCACTATATGTCAGTCAAGAGTTCCAGAAACAGCCACAGTCACTGTGGCAGTATCACTATGTCACTAAGTTGTCTTTGGCATTTGTGTATTAAGAAGTCTGGAAACCACCACAACTGACAAGGATTCAGTGCCCTGAGATCTGCTCCAGTGTTGTTGGGTGGCCCAGTCTATGCTAGTACAGCCAGTGTACTAACAGTGACAAAAATCTTGAGAATTGTTGGGAAAATAGAAAATTGGCCCACCCCAGCTCAGATTAAAGAAATACACAGATGGTATTACAGACACCATATAAATTTGAACAAATGTTGGAAAAATGGAACAAATACTATAACTAGGTCATTAATAGATACTGGGGCATTAGTCGATACCTGCCAACCTATGCAATGGATACAAAAGATTTTGGGGCTGAATGTAATGACAATTTAAATGGAAAGATCTTTCCCATTCATTAATCATCCCATGTGACCTGCTTAAATCACCTGGAAATCTAAGTCATATGTGGTGGGAGGAGCTTCCTGAATGGTTGGAATGAGAAGGGTGGAGCAGAGCTGAGAAGAAGTTGGTTAGGCTAGTCAGAGTTGGGAAGAATGCAGGTGGTCAGGTACAGCTAGACTTGTGAGTGTTTGTTTGCTTGTGGCAAGGCCTCAGCACATTGGAGTGGGGATGGGGAAAGACTTGGAAGTGCCTTTGTCCCTGCAGTGCTTATGTGTATTGCCTTCTTGGTTACTATGACAGATCTGGTTTTTTGGTATTGAGATTTAGCTTTCTGGTGTCTGAATAAATGTTTTTCTTCTGCCTTATATATGGAGAGTCTGTTACGCTTTGTGATTCAGAACTATACTGGCATATTCATAGTTATCTTCAGTGCTGTGATTATTGCCTGGGCAATACACCTATGTATGAGCAACTGATATTTTTCCAATTATTTAGGTCTAACTTTATTTGTGTGAAAGAATTTTTGCAATTGTGTTCACATTGCTGGGATGCCTTGACAAGTAGTCTCCAAAATGTTTTATGCTGTCTACAGTTATTTTAAATGGAATTTCTGTTTCTGCCTTCTGTAGGGCTTTACTGGTAATATATAGAAATCTGATTATTTATGTGAGCTTATTTTACATCCTGCAACTTAATTGAAGTTTTTATTCATCTCAGGTAGTTTTTTAGTTGATTTTCTAGGATTCTCTAAGTAAACTCTCATATCATCTGCAAAGAGTGATAATTTTCTTTCCTCATTGTCTATTCCAATTCCTTCAATTTCTTTTTCTTCTCTCTGCTAAAGCTAATATTCCTAGTACAATATTGAATAATAATGGTGATGATGGACATCCTTGTTTGACCCCTGTTCTTATTGGGAAGGCTTCTAGTTTCTCCCCGTTACATAAAATTCTTGCTGATGATTTTTGACAGATGTAACTTATCATTTTAAAGGAAAACTACATTTATTCCTATATTCTCTAGTGTTTTATAATGGGAATGAGTACTGTATTTTGTCAAAAGCTTTTCCTGTACCTATTGAGGTAATCATATGATTTCTGCTAGTTTTGTTACTGATATGGTTAATTATGGTGCTAGATAACCCTAACCTTAACCCTAAATACTGAAGCAGTCCTTCATTCCTGGCATAAATTCCAAGTAGTCAGAGTGTATCATCCTCATAACAATTTGCTGTAATCTCTTTGCTAATATCTGATTTAAAATTTTTGCATCAACATTCATTAGGGAAATTGTTCTACAATTTCCTTTCATGACAATTTTGTGTCATAAAAAATGATAGGACTCCTCCAAATATTTTTCCAAATAGTTTATATAACATTGGAATTACTTATTCCTTACATTTGGTAGAATTCACTTATAAATCCATCTGACCTTGAAAATGTTTTCTTAGGGAGTTCATTGATAATTTGTTCAATTCATCTTTCTAATATGGGTTTAGTTACATATTTTATTTTCTCTTCTGTTAATCTGGGCAATTTATATTTTTGTAAATATCCATCCATTTCATTTAGATTGTCAGATTTATTGCCATACCATTGAGCAAAATAGCTCCTAATTATTATTTTAATTTCTTCTGATTTGGTGGTGAAATCACCCTTTTCATTTTTTATACTGGTAATTTGGTTTTCATTTTTCTTTTTGTTTAATCATATTAACCAAAAGTTGATATATTTTTTCATAAACCTGCTCTTAGATTTATTTATTAATTCAATAGCTTTCTTACTTTCAATTTTCTTAATCTCTTTTTTGATTTTCAACATTTCTACTTTGGCTTTTAATTGGCAGTTTTGATTCATTTTGTTCCTAGTTTTTTAAGTTAAATATCCAATTCATTGAGCTCATAGCTCCCTATTTTATTCATGTAAGCATTTAGAGACACAAAGTTTTCTCCAAGGACAGGTTTGGCTGCATTCCATAAGTTTGGTATACTATTTCATTATTCTTATGCTCTTTGATGAAAATTTTACTGTTTTTGTGATTTGTTGCTTGCCCACTCATTCCTTAGCATTAGATTATTTAGTTTACAATTAACTTTTACTCTATCTTTCCATGACTCTTTATTATATGTAATTTTTATTGCATCATGATCTGAAAAGCATGCATTTAATTTTTCTTCCTTTCTTCATTGGATTGTGACTTTTTTATACCATAATACATGGTCAGTTTTTTTGTAGGTGCCATGTACCACTCAGATAAATCTGTATTCCTTTCTATCTCCATTCAACTTTCTTCAGTGATCTATCATATCTATATTTTTTCTAAAATTCTATTCACCTCCTTAACCTCTTTCTTGTTTGTTTTGTGGTTAGACTTATCTTGTTTTGATTTGAGGAGGCTGAAGACCCCACTAGTATAGTTTTACTTTCTATTTCTTCCTTTAACTCACTGAACTTCTCCTCTAAGACTTTGTGTGCTATACCTCTTGGTGCCTTTATGTTTAGTATTGATATTGTTTCATTTTCTATGATAGCTTTTTAGCAAGATGTGATTTCTTCTCTTATCTCTTTTAATTAGATCTATTTTTTTCTTTTGCTTTGTCTGAGATCAGGATTGCTACCCCTGCTTTTTTTTTTTTACTTCAACTGAAGCATAATATATTCTACTCCAGTGTTTTACCTTAACTCTGTGTGTATCTCTCTATTTCAAATTTGTTTCTTAACAACATGTTGTGGGATTCTAGTTATTAATGAGCTCTGCTATCAGTTTCCATTTTATGGGAGAGTTCTTCCTATTCTCATTCACAGTTATGATTACTAACTGTGTATTTCCCTCTATCCTATTTTCTCCATTTATACTTTTTTCTCTCCTTTCACCCTGTCCTGCTTCACCAGTGTTTTACTTCTGACCACCTCCTCTCACATGCTACCTTTCCTTTTGCCTTTCTCTTTCCTTTTCTTTCTCCATTCTCCTTCCAACTTCTTCCTTCCCTTCTACCCATCTCTCTCACCCCCACCCCCACTGCCCTTTTCTTTCCCCTTTCCCTTCTTTCTTTCCTCCTACTTACCCTATAGGGTAAGATAAATTTCTACTACCAGCTGAGTGTGTATAATATTCTTCTTTGAGCCAAATCTGATGAGAGTAAGGTTCAAGTAATGCTCACCATCCTCCATTCTTTCCCTCATCTCTAATAAGTCTTTTCTTCCTCTTCATGTGATTTAATTTATCCAACTTCTCCTCCCCCTTTCCTCTCCTTCCTGTGCAATAGTTTTTTTCACCCTTTAATATTTTTATATCTTCACATCAAAGTCAACTTATCGCCACACCCTCTATCTATGTTTGCTCCTTCTCACTGCTTGAAAATATACACCTCTCAAAATTTATAAGCATCATCTTCCCATATACAGATATAAACGGTTTAATCTTATTCAATAACATGTTTTTTTTTTCCTTCCTCTTTACCTTTTCATGCTTCTTTTGAGTCTTGTATTTGAAGACTGAATTTTCTGTTAGGTCTGGTATTTTCTTCAGGAAAGTTTGAAAGTCCCCTATTTCATCTTTTCCATCTTTTCCACCGAAAAATTGTGTTTAATTTTGCTGTGTAGTTATAATTATTCATTATAATGCAAGCTCCTTTGCCTTCTGGAATATCATATTCTAAATCCACTTATCCTCAATGTAGAAACTGTCAAGTCCTGTGTAATCCTCATACTTGCTCTTTGATATTTGAATTGTTTCTTTCCGACATCTTGCAGTATTTATTCCTTGACCTGATAATTCTGGAATTTAGCTACAATCTTTCTTAGAAATTTCACTTTGGGATCTCCTTCAGGAGGTGTTTGGTGGATTCTTTCAATGATTTTTTACCCTCTGGTTCTACAATATCAGGGCAGTTAGATTATTTC
Source organism: Notamacropus eugenii (assembly GCF_028372415.1). Taxonomy (NCBI): domain Eukaryota; kingdom Metazoa; phylum Chordata; class Mammalia; order Diprotodontia; family Macropodidae; genus Notamacropus; species Notamacropus eugenii. The sequence continues at coordinate 111,615,700 of NC_092872.1, read as the reverse complement.
TTTTTCTTTTATTTATCTATCTATTTATTTATTTATTGTTTATTTATTTATTTAACTTTTAACATTCATTTTAACATAATTTTGGGTTCCGAATTTTCTCCCCTTTCGTCCCCCTCCCCCCAAACACCAAGCATTCTAATTGCCCCTATGACCAATCTGCTCTCTCTTCTATCATCCCTCTCTGCCCTTGTCTCCATCTTCCCTTTTGTCCTGTAGGGCCAGATAACTTTCTATACCCCTTCACCTGTATTTCTTATTTCCTAGTGGCAAGAACATTACTTGACAGTTGTTCGTAACACTTTGAGTTCCAACTTCTTTTCCTCCCTCCCTCCCCACCCCTTCCCTTTGGAAGGCAAGCAATTCAATATAGGCCATATCTGTGTAGTTTTACAAATGACTTCCATAATAGTTGTGTTGTGTAAGACTAACTATATTTCCCTCCATCCTATCCTGTCCCCCATTACTTCTATTCTCTTTTGATCCTGTCTCTCCCCTGAGTGTCGACCTCAAATTGCTCCCTCCTCCCCATGCCCTCCCTTCCATCATCCCCCCCACCCTGCTTATCTCCTTATCCCCCACTTTCCTGTATTGTAAGATAGGTTTTCATACCAAAATGAGTGTGCATTTTATTCCTTCCTATAGTGGAATGTGATGAGAGTAAACTTCATGTTTTTCTCTCACCTCCCCTCTTTATCCCTCCACTAATAAGTCTTTTGCTTGCCTCTTTTATGGGAGATAATTTGCCCCATTACATTTCTCCCTTTCTCCTCCCAATATATTTCTCTCTCACTGCTTAATTTCATTTTTTAAAGATATGATCCCATCCTCTTCAATTCACTCTGTGCATTCTGTCTCTATGTGTGTGTGCATGTGTGTGTGCATGAGTGTGTGTAATCCCACCCAGTACCGAGATACTGAAAAGTTTCAAGAGTCACAAATATTGCCTTTCCATGTAGGAATGTAAACAGTTCAACTTTTATAAGTCCCTTATGACTTCTCTTTGCTATTTACCTTTTCATGCTTCTCTTCATTCTTGTGTTTGAAAGTCAAATTTTCTTTTCAGCTCTGGTCTTTTCATGAAGAATGCTTGAAAGTCCTCTATTTCATTGAAAGACCAATTTTTCCCCGGAAGTATTATACTCAGTTTTGCTGGGTAGGTGATTCTTGGTTTTAGTCCTAGTTGCTTTGACTTCTGGAATATCCTATTCCATGCCCTTTGATCCCTTAATGTAGAAGCTGCTAGATCTTGTGTTATCCTGATTGTATTTCCACAATACTTGAATTGTTTCTTTCTAGCTGCTTGATATATTTTCTCCTTGACCTGGGAACTCTGGAATTTGGCCACAATATTCCTAGGAGTTTCTTTTTTTGGATCTTTTTCAGGTGGTGATCGGTGGATTCTTTCAATATTTATTTTGCCCTCTGGTTCTAGAATATTAGGGCAGTTTTCCTTGATAATTTCATGAAAGATGATATCTAGGCTCTTTTTTTGATCATGACTTTCAGGTAGACCCATAATTTTTAAATTGTCTCTCCTGGATCTATTTTCCAGGTCAGTTGTTTTTCCAATGAGATATTTCATATTATCTTCCATTTTTTCATTCTTTTGGTTTTGTTTTGTGATTTCTTGGTTTCTCATAAAGTCATTAGCCTCCATCTGTTCCATTCTAATTTTGAAAGAACTATTTTCTTCAGTGAGCTTTTGATTCTCCCTTTTCATTTGGCTAATTCTGCTTTTGAAAGCATTCTTCTCATTGGCTTCTTGAACCTCCTTTGCCAGTTGAGTTAGCCTATTTTTCAGGGTGTTATTTTCTTCAGCATTTTTTTGGGTCTCCTTTAGCAGGGTGCTGATCTGCTGTTCATACTTTGCTTGCAAGTCTTTTATTGCTCTTCCCAGTTTTTCCTCCACCTCTCTAACATAGTTTTCAAAATTTTCTGAGCACTTTTTGAGCTTTTCCCAGGTTTGATCCCATTTAGTGGGCTGAGATACAGAAGTCCTGATTTCCGAGTCTTTCCCTGATGGTGAGCACTGCTCTTCCCCATCAGAAAGGAGGGGAGAAGAAACCTGTTCACCAAGAAAGTAACCCTCTATAGTCTTGGTTTTTTTCTCTTTTCTGGGCATTTTCTCAGCCAGTGACTTGACTTCTGAATATTCTCTTCACACCCACTTTGCCTCCTGATCCTCCCAGCCAGTGCTTGGGGTCTGAGATTCAAATGCTGCTTCCCAGCCTCAGGGCTTGGGGTGGGGGCAGGGCTGCTATTCAGTGTGAGATTAAGTTCAGGTGCTCAGGTCAGGGCAGGGCCATCTCACAGGCTCAGTTCCCTCAGGGGGTTTATGCAGAAAGCTTCAACAATGGATCCAAGCTCCTGCCTGCTTGGGGAGCCCCTGTCTGCTCCCGCCTCTGCTGTTGCCTCCCGAGGGGGCCTGAGTTATCGGGGCACCCCACTCCCCTCTCGACCTGCCAAAGAGACCCTCTCACCGACCCCTGTCACCTGTGGGTGGAGGGACCCGTGCGGCCGCTGGAGATTCCGTCCCTGAACCCCGCTTGGATCTGCTTCTCTCGATGCTGCAGCCGTGGCAGGGCTGTGCTTGGCTCTCAGTCTGTGGCTCCCAGTCTGCGGTGCGAAGGACCTTTTGCGAGAGGTTTGCAGGTCCCTCTGGAACAGAAATCTCCTTTGCTCCACTGTTCTGTGGCCTCTGCTGCTCCAGAATTTGCCGTGAGTTCCTTTTTACAGATGTTCTATGGGTTGTGGGTTCGGAGCTATGTGTATGTGCGTCTTTCTACTCCGCCATCTTGGCTCTGCCCCTAGATTATTTCTTGAAAGATGCTTTCTAGGCTCTTTTTTTTTTTTTTTTTTTAAATCATGACTTTCATGTAGACCAATGATTCTTAGATTATCTCTCCGATATCTCTTTTCCAGGTCAGTTGTTTTTCCCAGTAAGGTATTTTGCATTTTGATTTTGTTGGAATGATTCTTGATGCCTCATAGTCATTAATTTCCACTTCCTCAATTCTAATTTTTAAGTAATTATTTTCTTCATTTAAATTTTGTACCTCCTTTTCCATTTGGATAATTCTATGTTTTGAAGGGGTTTTATAACCAGTGAATTTTTTCCCATTAGAAATTGTAATTAAAAATATTTTTAGGGAGTGAAAGCAACGACTCACCCAAGCTCCTGAAAAAACTCCTCTGGATATCTCTGGGGGGAGAGTCTGACCAGACTTTGGAGGTGTAGAATCCAGTGGGTGACGGACTTTGACGGATTTGGAGCCCAGGCTGGACCGGAGGGTCCACGGGAGGGATCTGTTGCGCGGGGGTAAGACCCCGGCGCACAGCGCAGCGCGGTCAGTGCAGCAGGGCTGAGGGGACCAGAGGAGCCCGAGAGTGGCGGGCGAGACCAGCAGAGCAGGAGATAAGCCAGGCCGAGCCGGTGAGAGCCGCTGAGTGCCAGACATCAGCGCAGCAGCCCTTGAAATCTTCAGCCTGAAGACGGACTCCGGTGGGTCACTACTTGAACTTCCAGGAACTGGGATGGCAGAGTGATCAGTAAGTGCTCTCTCCTCCCCCTGATGACCGTGAGGGAACCATAAAATTCTTCCCCAGATTAATCCTGGATCAGCGGGAACAGCAGAAGGGGGCGGGTGGTCTCATAACACCAGAGGCTGGAAAGGTGGCAAAGGGGGATTCTTCCTACAGTGGCGGAGACGGCTGGAGGGACAGATGACCCAGGGCAGAGAAAATTCGCACTGAGACCCAGGCAAGCCTCAGAGCCGGGAGACGAGCCCCAGGAGGGGTGGGAACACGCGTTAGCTTCTAGGCGTGCCCCAGCCCTCCAGGGGAAAAGGGAAGACAATAGGGAAGCTGGGATCACCATCCCCTGACCTTGCCTTTGCCTCAAGTCAGCTAAGGAGATATCCTGAGACCAGACCACCCCTCCCACACACCTAAAAAGCTAACCCCAGGGTTGATCGGGGAAACAAAAAACAAAAGCCTGCTTTTAGCCTAGACACACATCAGCTCAACTTAAAGATCTGTACCTTCTGACTGAAAGAACCAAAAGCTACAACACTCAGCCAACATCATGAATCGGAAAAAGCAGACAAAAAGTGAAAAAACCATAGAATCTTTCTATGGGGATAAGGACCAAAACACAAACACCAAAGAGGTTAGAGCTGAGACTGTACTTCCATCTGAAACCTCAGATGGGACTATGAATTTCTCGCAAGCACAACTAGATTACCTGGAACGTCTGAAGAAGGATATAAAAGAAAAACTGGCCAATGATTTTAAAACTATAAAAAAAGAATTCACTGATGAGAACATCACCCTGAAAAAGAAAATTGAAGAAATGGAAAAGGAAGTTCAAAAATTAACTGGAGAGAATAATTCCCTAAAAGGAAGAGCTAATCAAATGGAAAAGGAAACCCAAAACCTAATTGGGAAAATTGATCAGATGGAAAAGGAAATCCAAAACCTAACTGGGAAAATTGGTCAAATGGAAAAAGAAGTACAAAAATTAAATGGAGAAAATAGCTCCTTAAAGGGAAAAATTGGTCAGATGGAAAAGGAGATGGAAAAGCTAACTGAAGAAAACACTACGATGAAGATTAGAATTGGGCAAGTAGAAACTAATGACTCAATGAGGCAACAAGAATCAGTCAAACAAAATCTAAAAAATGAAAAGATAGAAGAAAATGTAAAATATTTAATTGGAAAAACAACTGACCTGGAAAATAGATCCAGGAGAGAAAATCTAAGAATTATTGGCCTGCCAGAAACCCATGATGAAGAAAAGAGTCTGGACAATATCTTCCAGGAAATCATCAAGGAAAACTGTCCAGAAGTACTAGACTCAGAGGGCAAAATAGTCATCGAAAGAATCCACCTTTCCCCTCCCGAAAGGGATCCCAAACTCAAAACCCCAAGAAATATCGTTGCCAAATTCCAGAGCTATCAAGTGAAGGAGAAAATACTACAAGCAACCAGAAAGAAACAATTCAAATATCAAGGACACACAGTCAGGATCACACAGGACCTTGCAGCTTCTACATTAAAAGATCGAAAGAATTGGAACCCAATATTCCGTAAGGCAAAGGATTTGGGACTTCAACCAAGGATCAACTACGCAGCAAAGTTCAGCATAACATTTCAGGCAAGGAGAAAGTCATTCAACGAAATAAGGGATTTCCAGAGCTTCCTGACCAAAACACCAGAACTCAATAGACAATTTGATCTTCAAATGTAGGTCTCCAGAGAATCATAAAAAGGTAAACAGAGGGGAAAAAACAAAAACAAAAACTTGCTACCCAATTAGGGCAAACTGTTTACCTCCTTATAAGGGAAGATGATACCTGTTAATCTTGAGAACTGTGCAGCTATTATGATAAAAGGGATATATGTAGAGGGAACTGGCATAAAGTAAATGATGTCATGTCAAAAATATGATTTAAGTATGAGAAGGGAATGTAATAGGAGGTGTGGAAAGGGGGAAGCAGAAAATGGCAAATTATATCACAGGAAGAAGTACAAAACTATAGTAGAGGGAAGGAGGGGAGGGAGATGAGCATTGTTTGAGAGGTACTCTCATCTGATTTGTTCAAAGGAGGGAACAATAATCTTAAGTAGATAATCCTAACTAGCTCTATAGGTAGTAGGAGGGGAAGGGGGAAGAAAGGGGAGGGTGGCTAAAAGGGAGGAAAGAAGCAATAAGAGTAAAGGGGACAAAAAGGGAGGGGGGTCAAAAGAAGGAGGGGAAGGCTGCAGGAGGAGGGGGAGAAAAGTGAATACTATTGAGGAGGGGAAGGGAGACGGGAGAGCTAAAAGCACAAATGGTGGGAAAGAGGTTGGAGGGAAATACACAGATTGTAATCATAACTGTGAATGTGAATGGAATGAACTCTCCCATAAAACAGAGACGGATAGCAGAATGGATTAAAAGCCATAATCCAACAATATGCTGCTTACAAGAAACACATTTGAAACGGGGGGATACACATAGGATAAAGGTCAAAGGATGGAGCAGAATATATTGTGCTTCAGCTCATGTAAGAAAGGCAGGAGTAGCAATCCTAATCTCAGACAAAGGAAAAGCAGAAATAGATCTATTCAAAAGGGATAAGGATGGAAACTATATCCTGCTAAAAGGCACCATAGACAATGAAGCAATATCATTACTAAACATGTATGCTCCAAGTGGTATAGCATCCAGATTCTTAGAGGGGAGGTTCGGGGAGTTGAAGGAAGAAATTGATAGCAAAACTATACTAGTGGGGGACCTCAACCTCCCCCTCTCTGAACTCGATAAATTCAACCTCAAAATAAACAAGAAAGAGGTTAAGGAGGTAAATAAAACTCTGGATAACGTAGATATGATAGATCTTTGGAGAAAATTAAATGGGAATAGAAAGGAATATACTTTTTTCTCAGCGGTACATGGAACATTTACAAAAATTGACCATGTACTAGGACATAAAAATCTCACAATCCAGTGCAGAAAGGTAGAGATAATCAATGCATCCTTTTCAGATCATAATGCATTAAAAATTATATGTAATAAAAGGCCATGGAAAGAGAAACCAAAAATCAATTGGAAACTAAATTAACTAATTCTAAAGAAGGGTTGGGTTAAAGAAGAAATCATAGAAACAATCAACAATTTCATTCGAGAGAATGACAATAGTGAGACAACATACCAAAACTTATGGGATAATGCAAAAGCAGTTATTAGGGGAAGTTTTATATCTCTGAATGCTTACATAAATAAAATAGAGAAAGAGGAGATCAATGACTTAGGCTTGCAGTTGAAAAAGCTAGAAAAAGAACAAATTGAAAATCCCCAAGTAAATACCAAATTAGAAATACTGAAAACCAAAGGAGAGATTAATAAAATTGAAATTAAGAAAACTATTGAATTAATAAATAAAACCAATAGTTGGTTTTATGAAAAAACTAATAAAATTGATAAACCTTTGGTCAATCTGATTAAAAAAAAGAAAGAAGAAAACCAAATTACTAATATTAAAAATGAAAGGGGTGAACTCACCTCCAATGAGGAGGAAATTAAAACAATAATTAGAAACTACTTTACCCAACTTTATGCCCACAAATTCGATAATCTAAACGAGATGGATGAATATTTTAAAAAATACAAATTGCCCAGATTAACAGAAGAGGAAGTTGAATACTTAAACAACCCCATCTCAGAAAAAGAAATTGAACAATCCATCAATGAACTCCCTAGGAAAAAATCTCCAGGGCCAGATGGATTCACAAGTGAATTCTATCAAACATTTAAAGAACAGTTAATTCCAATACTACATACACTATTCTTGAAAATTGGGGAAGAAGGAGTCCTCCCAAATTCTTTCTATTATACAAATATGGTTTTGATACCCAAACCAGGAAGAGACAAAACAGAGAAAGAAAATTATAGACCAATTTCCCTAATGAATATAGATGCAAAAATTTTAAATAAGATTTTAGCAAAACGAATACAGCATCTTATCACGAGACTAATACATTATGATCAGGTAGGATTCATACCAGGACTACAGGGCTGGTTCAATATTAGGAAAACTATTAGCATTATCGATCACATCAACAACAAAGCTAACAAAAACCACATGATTATCTCAATAGATGCAGAAAAAGCTTTTGACAAAATACAACATCCATTCCTACTAAAAACATTGGAGAATGTAGGAATAAAGGGAACTTTCCATAAAATAATAAGCAGTATCTATCTAAAACCTTCAGCAAGCATTATATGCAATGGGGATAAGCTAGATGCATTCCCAATAAGATCAGGGGTGAAACAAGGTTGTCCATTATCACCACTATTATTCAATATGGTATTAGAAATGTTAGCTGTAGCAATTAGACAAGATAAAGATATTCAATGAATAAGAATAGCCAAAGAAGAAACTAAGTTATCACTCTTTGCAGATGATATGATGATTTACCTAGAGAATCCCAGAGATTCAAGTAAAAAATTACTTGAATTAATAAACAACTTTGGCAAAGTTGCAGGGTACAAAATAAACCCACACAAATCTTCTGCATTCCTATATATTAGCAACAAAGTCCAACAGCAAGAGATAGAAAGAGAAATCCCATTTAAAGTTAGGGTAGACAGTATAAAATACTTAGGAGTCTACCTGCCAAAACAAACCCAGGGATTATATGAACACAATTACAAGACACTTTTTGCACAAATAAAGTCAGATTATGTAAGTGGAAAAACATTAGTTGCTAATGGGTAGGCCGTGCTAATATAATAAAAATGACAATTCTACCCAAATTAATATACTTATTTAGTGCCATACCAATTAAACTATCAGACAATTACTTTCTAGAGCTGGACAAAATAATATCAAAATTCATTTGGAAAAACAAAAGGTCCAGAATATCAAAGGGACTAATGAAAAGAAATGCCTGGGAAGGTGGCCTAGCGCTACCAGACCTCAAACTGTACTATAAAGCAGCAATTATCAAAACCACTTGGTATTGGCTAAGAAACAGAGAGGTAGACGAGTGGAATAGACTTGGCACTCAAGATGCAGTAGGCAAGGAATATAGCAACCTTCTGTTTGATAAACCCAAGGACCCCAGCTTCTGGGATAAGAACTCATTGTTTGACAAAAATTGCTGGGAAAACTGGATAACAGAGTGGCGGAAATTAGGCATAGACCCATACCTGACACCGTACACAAGAATAAAGTCCAAATGGGTACATGATTTAGGTATAAAGATTGATACCATGAATAAACTGGAGAAGCAAGGAATAGTGTATTTATCAGATCTATGGAGAAGGGAAGAATTCTTTACTAAAGGAGAGATAGAATGCATTATGAAATGCAAAATGGATAACTTTGATTACATTAAACTGAGAAGTTTTTGCACAACCAAACCCAATGCAACCAAAATCTGGAGGGATGTAGTAAATTGGGAAAGAATTTTTACAGCTAAGCTCGGGGATAAAGGCCTCACTTCTAGAATATATAGAGAACTGATCCAAATGTATAATCATACAAGTCATTCCCCAATTGATAAATGGTCAAAGGATATGAACAGGCAATTTTCAGAGGAAGAAATTAAAGCTATCTATAATCATATGAAAAAATGCTCTAAATCACTATTGGTTAGAGAGATGCAAATCAAAACAACTCTGAGGTACCACATCACACCTATAAGATTGGCAAACATGACAGAACAAGAAAATGATAAATGCTGGAGAGGATGTGGGAAAGTTGGAACACTAATTCATTGTTGGTGGAGCTGCGAGCGCATCCAACCATTCTGGAGAGCAATTTGGAACTATGCCCAAAGGGCTACAAAAATGTGCATACCCTTTGACCCAGCAATATCGCTACTAGGACTATATCCCCAAGAGATCATAAAAATGGGAAAGGGTCCCACATGTACAAAAATATTTATAGCAGCACTCTATGTAGTTGCCAAAAACTGGAAGTGAAGGGGATGTCCATCAATTGGGGAATGGCTGAATAAATTATGGTATATGAATGTAATGGAGTACTATTGTGCCATAAGAAATGATGAAGAAGAAGACTTCAGAGAGGCCTGGAAGGACTTATATGACCTGATGCTGAGTGAAAGGAGCAGAACCAGGAGAACTTTATGCACAGCAACAACCACAGTGTGTGAGAGTTCTTTCTGGTAGTCTTAGATTTTTGTAATAACACAAGAACTTCTTACCAAAAAAAAAAAAAAAAAATCCCAATGGAGGATCTCAAGGCAAAATGCCTGCCACACTCAGAGAGAGAAATATGGAAGTCACTCACATATTGTAGCAGATCATGTTTGCGTATGTGTATGTGTTTGTGTATCATGTCCTGATTTGTTATACGATTTCTTTCATTTATCTTAGTCTGACTACATAGCGTGACTATAGTGAAAATATACTCAATAGGAAAGTATATGTAGAATCTATACAGAATTGTATGCAGTCGTGGGGAGGGAGGGGGGAGTGGGGGGTAGGTGGGGGGGATAAAATCGCAATTGTATGGCAGTGATTGTTAAACATTACAAAATAAAAAAAATATATTTTTAATGGATTTGTGTTGCATTTTTAAAGAACTTCTTCAATTTTTGTTGTTATGGACCCCCGGAGAAGATGGCGCTGCGAGCGGCCAGGAGCGTGCGGGTCGCGGCCTCGTCCCTGTGGGTGGTGGTCGGGGCTGAGACCTCCGGATCCCCGGCCTCCCTCGCAGCCGGCCCCGCGCGCCTGCGGGTCCGCCCCGGCCCGGGCTCCCCTCCCTTCCTCGCGGCCGCCGCCTCCCGGGGCCTCTGCACCAGCGCCCTGCGACTCGCGGTTCGAAAATTCACAGACAAGCATGAATGGATAACAATTGAAAACGGTATTGGAACTGTGGGAATCAGCAATTTTGCACAGGAAGCATTGGGAGATATAGTTTATTGTAGTCTTCCAGAAGTTGGAACAAAATTGAACAAACAAGATGAGTTCGGAGCTTTGGAAAGTGTGAAAGCTGTCAGTGAACTCTATTCTCCTCTATCAGGAGAAGTAACTGAAATTAATGTAGCTCTTGCAGAAGACCCAGGACTTGTCAACAAATCTTGTTATGAAGATGGTTGGCTGATTAAGATGACTCTGAGCAACCCTTCAGAACTTGATGAACTGATGAGTGAGGATGCATATGAGAGATACATAAAATCTATTGAGGATTGAACATTGGACCCCCAAATAAATTAGCACAAGAATACAGCCCAATATAGTTTTGTCCTAAATTAGGGGTATATGGAAGATTAGCAACTTTAACACTTCTGAAACAACACCATGGCATGGAAAAGAATCTTAACTACTCAGAATGACTGGATAAAAATGCTTTTTACTATTTGCACCTTTTGCACAACTTCTTCCTTGTAATTTCAAATTAGTGTGTCTGGTTCTGAATTCATCGCATCATGTTTGGCAAAAATGAATTCTAAGACCGTGTACTTCAGAGCTAGAATTTTATTGTAAAAAGCCTTAAATCAGTAATGGTATAATGGCCAACTCCATCCATCACCAGTTGTGTTCAGAATACATTTGGTTTTCTGTCCATGGGAATAATTTACTGAGATTGGTTAGCTGACTGGTGTCAGATGCTGTACAATACCAACTTAATTTTAATAAACTGCTTGGCTGAAGGTATTTTTACTGATGAGGCTTCAACCTTGCAGCAGAATAGGTAATGAAATTTAATAAACTTTTTAAAAACCTTGAAAAAAAAAATTTTTGTTGTTATGGCTCTAAGTTGTTGACTCTCTGTTGAATACTTCTCATTTATTTTCTCATTTTTTTTTCTTCCTCTCTCACTTGATATTTAACATCCTTTCTAATTCTTCCAAGCGGGCTTTTTTTGCTAAAGACAAATTCATATTCCTCTTTCAGGTTTCTCACCTAGGCATTTTGATATTATTGTCCTCTTCTGATTTTTGTATTGATCTTCTTCATTACCATAGTGACATTGCTTTCTATGGGCAGGGTTCTTTTCTTTTTCTTGCTCATTTTTAGCATATTTTGGAGACTTTTAAAGTTGAATTCTGCTCCCGAGGCTCAGGGACCACTTTCTCAAGCCTCTTGTGTTGGGGGCCAGGGGACTGTTCACTGACTTTCTGCTCCAGGGTCTCAAGTGCTGCTGACTTACCCACTGACTAGTGGTGGCCCTACTTAGCCTTGCTTGTTGTGCCATGAATTCCGGGACTGGCAATTTGCCTTATGTGCTGTGGCTACAGTCCTCACAGTTAGCTTTCTTTACCACTGGCCTGCCTAGACAGAACCATGATGCCTTGGTTGCTGATCTGTGTTGTGTTTAAGAGCCTCCCACTTGCTTGTCTGGACACCATCTGTGCTGGGCTCAACTCTTCTTTTACTCAAGTGAGATAGACCATTCCCAAAGACTCTCCAAGCTATCTTAAGCAGGAAAATTGTTTCACTCGTTGTTTTTTAGGTTCTTTTGTTCCAGAATCTGATTAGAGACTTGATGTAACATCATTTCTGAGATAAACTTAGGAGAGCTCATGCAATTTCCCGATTTTTCCTTTTCCCTCTTAGAATCTTAAATTGAAACTTTCCTTAAAATGTTAAGTAGTACCTGTCTAAAACCAAATGAGCATTATCTACAATGAAGACAAGCTAGAAGCCTTCCCAGCAAGATCTGGGGTGAAGCAAAGACGCCTGTTATCACTACTGTTTTTTAATATTTTTCTAGAAATGCAAAAAGAGAAGAAAAAGAAATGGAGAAATTATAATAGGCAATGAGGAATAAAAACTTTCACGTTTTGCTGTGATATGATGATATGCTTAAAGAATCCTAGAGAGTCAACTAAAAACTACTTGAAATAATTTACAACTCCAGAATAATTACAGGATATAAAACAAACCCAAATATATCACGAGCATTTATATATATTACCCAAAAACCCAGCAGAAAGAGATAGAAAAATAAATTTCATTTAAAATAACTGTAATTTACAATACTTGGGATTTTACCTGCCGAAACAAATTCAAGAACTATATGAACACAGCTACAAAACAGTTTTTTGCACAAAGTCAGATCCTAGCAGTTAGAGAAATGTTAATTGCTATGGGTAGATCTAGCAAATAAAGCAAAAATGACAATTCTACATAAATTAATTTACATGTTCATAAAATATTCATGCCAAACTATCAAAAATTGTTTTATTAAGCTAGAAAAAATGATAACAATATTCATGCTAAAGAAAAAAGGTCAAAGACTTCAAAGGAATCAATTAAAAATGTAAAGGAAGGTAGACTAGAAGTTTCAGATCTCAAACCATATTATTAAGAAGTAATCATCAAGATAATCTGGTACTGGGTAAGAAATGGGGCAGTGGATCAGTAGAATAGATTATGTATACAAAGCACATTTGTAAATGATCATAGTATAGTAGTCTTTAATAAACACAGGGATCCAAGCTTTTGGGAAAATAATCCACTATTTGACAAAAATTGCTGGGAAAACTTGCAAGTAATTTTCCAGAAACTAGTATAGACCAACACATTACACCATATGCTAAGAGAAGGTCCAAATAGGTATATGATTTAATCATAAACATTGATATAATAAGCAAATTGGGGAAGCATAAAATAGCTTGTCTGATCTATGGATAAGAAATGAATCTATGAATAAAAAACAGAGAAGATGACAAAATGCAAAATGGATTAATTTTGATTATTAAATTAAAAAAATTTTGCACAAACAAAACCAAAGCAGCCAAGATAAAAAGTAAAGCAGAAAACTTGGGGGAAAAGAATACTTTTACATCAAATTTCTCTAATAAAGACTTGTTTTTCAAACATGTACAGAAATGAGTCAATTTTATAAGAATATGAGTCATTTGTCAATTGGTAAATAGTCAAAGGATATGACTAGGCAGTTTTCAGAAGAGTAAATCAAAGATACTTATATTTTAAAATGCTATAAATCACTATTGATTAGAGAAATGCAAATATAAACAACTCTGAGGTACCTCACACCTGTCAGATTAGCTAATATAACAGCAAAGAAAGGAAAATGACAGATGATGGAGGGGATATGGAAAAACTGAGACACTAATGTACTGTTCATGGAATTGTAAAATGATCCAACCAAATTGGAGAGCAATTTGATACTATGCCTTAATGGTTAAAAAAAGCTATGTATACTCACGGATCCTATAACCCAAAGAGATAAAAGAAAGTGGAAAAGGACTTGTATATGCAAAAAATATTCATAGCATCACTTTTATGTGTGCCAACAAATTGGAAATTGAAGGGAAGTCCATTAACTGGAGAATGAGTGAACAAATTATAGTGTATGATTGTGATGGCATACTCTTGTGTTAAAAGAAAGGATGAGCAGAATGATTTCAGAAAAACCTGGGAAGATATATGAATTGTTACAAAGTGAACTGAGAAGAGCCAAGAGCCCATTGTACAGAGTAATAGCAATATTTATATATTGATCAATTATGACTGACAGGTATTCTGAGTAATACAGTGAACGAAGAGAATTTTGAAATATTTGTGATGAAAAATACTATCCACTTATAGCTGATACATTCACTAAACAAATAAGCATTTATGAGGGGTGAGAGAGACAAAGAAAGAGAGAGAGAGAGAGAGAGAGACAGACAGACAGACAGACAGACAGAGACACAGAGACACAGAGACAGAAAGAGACAGAGAGACAGAGACAGAGAGAGACAGAGGCACACACACACAGAAAGGTAAGCAAGCAATTAAAAAAAGGGTTTTCCAGTTTATCAAATTGAGCAAGACTCAGAACTAATTCATTAATAAAGTATTGGAATTTTAGGAGTTATTGTTGAGATATCAGAACATACTCATTGATTACTTTAGAATCTATGATTAAATCTAAATGAGATTTGCCATTCATATATTAAAAAATCATGACAATATGATAATATAGTTCAAAACAGTATTCCTTAACTTTTTGCCGCAGTACCAGAAGATGTTCTTGAAAGTCATGAAAGAATTCAAAGTGGTGAAAACTGATGACTGCCATTGTAAAACGCCATAAATGAAGATCTCTGTACTTGGATTAGAAGCAGTCAAAAAAGGCATGGGTACTTCCAGTGTGTAAATCCTTCAGGAGGCAATGTTTTTGTGTCCTCCTCTACCCTGTGACTGCACTGTCCTGCCAGAAAGTCTAGTAGCTAGTTAGTTGTCTTGTAACCCACAATCAGGATTCTGAGGGCAGGATTAACTGTCACTTGTTGGCAAAGAGCAAAGCAGTATCCCTCATGAATGTTGTCAAAATTATTTTTCGGTTAATTTCCCATTCAATGTATAATGTGTAAATATATGTATATACATAATATAGAGCAAGCCTCATAAAAAGAATGACATTCCCTTTGTGTGCATATATGTGCAACACAAAGAACACAGACATAAAAACAGACCCACAGATAGACAGACACAAACAAACACATCTTGGAGAATGTGATCTATAAACAGCATTAGGACCAGATCATTATCACAGACCAAATTGTTACGCATAATTGTACTGACATAATTTTATTCTATAAAAGCTTAAAAAGCATGTTTTTAATAGATATCACCACATCAGATATTTATAAGTATCAGAGTAAAAAAAAAACCTTTTAAATACAGAGATTTGTCCAGAGAAGATCAAAAGCATATTGGAACTAAATGAAGTACATATATCATTGCTACTGTCCTCTCTGTCACTGGAGGTGTGCTTAGGGTGAGCCTGAGAAGTATAACCTTATGTTCTGACAATTTTATTCAAAGACAAGAATAAATTACCATATCCACCTGTGTGATAATACATAGAATACTAAATATAAAAGGATAATACCTGGGTAGCATCTTATGCTCAGACAATTCCCATCTTGACCATAATTATTAAAAAAAAAAAAAATGACAAGCACGAAATGAGAATAAAACTAATAATAGCAATAGTTTATATCACAGTTGGGGAGTTTTAATGAGCTTTTTTCACAACAACCCTATGAAGTAGAGAGTGCCCATGAAAATATTCCATTTTTTAAAAAATTAAGAAAAGGGTAAATAACTTTCACATGGTCACATAACAGTAAGTTGAAATTTGAACCTGAGTTACTTAAAGGTTGCACCTGATTACTTAAAGGAGGCATGGTAATAGTTGTAGCAAACTACCACTCCTCTTTCCAGCAGCATCCTGGAAACATTCCCAATGTAGAGTTAAACAATTGCCCCCCACTGGCTCCCTCCCCCAGATCATTTGCTTTCTGATTCCTACCTCACTTTAGAAATTCCAGTGTGTTTGTTCTTCAAGATGCTGTTGCCCAGCTACAGTCAATTATTGACTAATAAATCAGGGGTGAATGTTTACCTGTGAAAATCCATTCCTGTTTTCTTTCTGGGGATTAAAATTGCCCAACCTACAATAAAAGAGACTGAGGCAGAGCTCTGAGCCAATGACTCATGGTCCCCTCTAATGAAGTGGGCCTCAGGTCTTCCTCATGATCTGAGATGCCTCCTTATTCCAAGATGTTGTATTTATAATTTGATATCCAAATATGCAAAAAAGACATGATAAAATACAGAATTTCATTGGTTGATAGACCTATCTCTTGAGTACCAAAAATGACATATTAGCATGGGGGGGGTTATAGGTTGGGTGAAGCATGAGGCATCTCCACTGATCAAGTGGTCATAAGATGGTCACTTGCTCATGTTGAACAAAAGAGACAAAAATAAATTGGAGGGCTTTCCAAGTAGTCGAGTCACCTCTGCCACACTGGGCTTGGTCACCATGACAAGAAAAACAACTCCTTTATGAAGCCATATGTAAGATTAATGGACTAATAAATGAAATGAATTATTCATCAACCTATGTGTCATACAGATATTTAAAATCAATGCTTATAGAATGGTAGAACTGCTGTGACTCAAACAAACCAGTTTAATTGTCTCTCTTTAACCATTAAACTTTATTAGGGATCTTGGGTCATAGGTAATTTCCCATGCTTGAAAGCTAACCAGCTACAAGGTACATTAGTAATTTATGGTTCTAAAGTGTGTAGGACTATCATGAAAGCATCTTTAACACAGAGCCAAAGCAGTTCCATATTTTCAATGCATACTAGTTAACATAGGCAGAGTCTACATTTATGAATTTTTACAAATTAACCAATGATGCCCATGAATACTCTGGAGTCCTCTAGACAAAGACAAACAATCTTTGCTAAATCCCTTTAACAAACAGCTGCTTTTGTCCCCTCCCCCTTTCACAATCCTGGAATATAATCTAAAGAAATACATCTAGGGAAATGGAATTTACTCAAAAAAATAGGTATTTAATTTTTTCATCCCTTACGTCTCTTGGCCCTTGTATATATTTTTGGTATTTCTCTTTGGTCTTTTCAGTAATTACCTATAATGAATTCACAGTAGCTGCAAATTAAATCTCACCCCAATGTACTCTCAAGCCTCGTTGTTGTCTCAGGTTTCTGAGAGGTGTGGTTGATTGGAATACGGAGAGGTCAAACAGTGCCTGAGGGTACATTAGCATTTCAGAGATTTCTTAATGCCACACTCCCCTCCCCCTTCACTATTGACTGGATTAAGGAGGTATATAAATCACAGTGATATGAGGAAATGGTGCTTCCAGTGAGATCAAGTCCATGTCCATTCATGTATATTTAACTTTTTAACCCACAGACTTCAATTCTGCCACTTTTTCAGAACCTGAGAGTAGGTTGTGGGTACCCATATCCTCTAAAAAATGGAGCAGTATGACAATCCTTATATCTTTTGAGCAAGTAAGTTACAGTGGATGCCCACATTGACAGGATAACACACAAATGCTTTGGCAAGGAATGGAGTGGCACAGATGGGCGTGGGTGGTAATTGGCACAACCAGATCTATCCTATAAACATTTCATCATACTGTTGGTTCCAAACCAGTGGGCTCTGCTCTTAGAGGGGGAAAAACGTTGTCTTCAGGTTTCTCTGTTCCTCCCCGCATCACCTAATATAGTGCTACATTCCTAGTAAGTGCTTCCTACATGTGATTGGGGGACTCACTGATGCAAGGTTTCCAGTTCAAATGGCTTATTCTTGCTTGTCAGTGGAAATCTTAGGTGAATAAAGATTCAAGTAATAGACTGAAGGAAAAGCTATGTAAGTGGATCTTCTGCCCTCATCACACCAGATTTTACAATGAAAATTTTAAATGATTATGGACTTAAGACAGGATGTAAGAACTAGACACGGTGTTAACCTGCTCAGCCTTTCTGGTCTTTTTGTTGTTGATTTTAAAGATCTTTAACAGGGTTTTCTTTCCTGCTGTGTGGCAACATGGAAAAAGAAAAGTCATTTAAAGCCAAAGACTAATAAAATCTTTAGAAATGTTCACTTCATAGAGACATGACCTAAATTAGTGCTTATTCTAACCTTTTACAGTCAGTTTTATGAGGGTAATCACCTAATCACCTGGGATGAGTAACAATTTTTGCTGGGTGAATAAGAAAGTACATTTTATTATCTGACTACCTATATACCTCCTGGGGGTAGGAAGACCAGTATAGTAGTAATGGGGCTGGTAAATGTTTAAACTTGAGTAGGTTATCTGTCCCTCACGTTCTCAATGTCATCAAGATGTGAGAAAAAATTCATTTAGATTCCTACTCTATTCCAGTTGTATCAATCAATTTGATATGATTCTATTAGAGTAGTGAAGATAAGTTCTGTATCTTAGGCCCCAGAACTGAGAAGTGCAGACTGTAAGATCACTTGTTTAATCATAGGAAGGTAACTAGAGGTCCTTCAACCTTGTTTTTCTTGTCATGGTGACCAAGCCCAGTGTGGCAGAGGTGACTCGACTACTTGGAAAGCCCTCCAATTTATTTTTGTCTCTTTTGTTCAACATGAGCAAGTGACCATCTTATGACCACTTGATCAGTGGAGATGCCTCATGCTTCACCCAACCTATAACCCCCCCCATGCTAATATGTCATTTTTGGTACTCAAGAGATAGGTCTATCAACCAATGAAATTCTGTATTTTATCATGTCTTTTTTGCATATTTGGATATCAAATTATAAATACAACATCTTGGAATAAGGAGGCATCTCAGATCATGAGGAAGACCTGAGGCCCACTTCATTAGAGGGGACCATGAGTCATTGGCTCAGAGCTCTGCCTCAGTCTCTTTTATTGTAGGTTGGGCAATTTTAATCCCCAGAAAGAAAACAGGAATGGATTTTCACAGGTAAACATTCACCCCTGATTTATTAGTCAATAATTGACTGTAGCTGGGCAACAGCATCTTGAAGAACAAACACACTGGAATTTCTAAAGTGAGGTAGGAATCAGAAAGCAAATGATCTGGGGGAGGGAGCCAGTGGGGGGCAATTGTTTAACTCTACATTGGGAATGTTTCCAGGATGCTGCTGGAAAGAGGAGTGGTAGTTTGCTACAACTATTACCATGCCTCCTTTAAGTAATCAGGTGCAACCTTTAAGTAACTCAGGTTCAAATTTCAACTTACTGTTATGTGACCATGTGAAAGTTATTTACCCTTTTCTTAATTTTTTAAAAAATGGAATATTTTCATGGGCACTCTCTACTTCATAGGGTTGTTGTGAAAAAAGCTCATTAAAACTCCCCAACTGTGATATAAACTATTGCTATTATTAGTTTTATTCTCATTTCGTGCTTGTCATTTTTTTTTTTTTTTAATAATTATGGTCAAGATGGGAATTGTCTGAGCATAAGATGCTACCCAGGTATTATCCTTTTATATTTAGTATTCTATGTATTATCACACAGGTGGATATGGTAATTTATTCTTGTCTTTGAATAAAATTGTCAGAACATAAGGTTATACTTCTCAGGCTCACCCTAAGCACACCTCCAGTGACAGAGAGGACAGTAGCAATGATATATGTACTTCATTTAGTTCCAATATGCTTTTGATCTTCTCTGGACAAATCTCTGTATTTAAAAGGTTTTTTTTTTACTCTGATACTTATAAATATCTGATGTGGTGATATCTATTAAAAACATGCTTTTTAAGCTTTTATAGAATAAAATTATGTCAGTACAATTATGCGTAACAATTTGGTCTGTGATAATGATCTGGTCCTAATGCTGTTTATAGATCACATTCTCCAAGATGTTTGGAGATTTGTATTTGTAGCATGGGAATTTGCTGTCTATAAGCACATGAAAGATAGAGAACTACTGTTGTATAATTCTGGTCATAAGGTCATATCTTGATAAATATTAGGAAATTGTTTTTTTCTTTTGCCATTTGGGTTAGGCTATTTTTTGAGGTGTTATTTTGTTTAGTATTTTTTGGGTCTACTTTAGCAAACTGTTAACTTACTTTTCATGAATTTTTTTGCATCACTCTCTTTTCTCTTCCCAGTGCTCCCAGCCAGATACAGACCTCTTCGTCAAGATAGGACTCTGCTTTGAGGGTGAGGGTGGGAGTGGGTATACTGTCCCAGGCTTCAGAGGTTTTGTATCACTCACTCAATCCCCTTCTGTGGACTCAGTGTTCTGGAAGTAGCTGCTACCACCTCTACTTGCTGCTGCTGCCACCAATACCACCACTGCCACAGGCTGGTGCTTTCTTCTCTGCCCAGGGTCTAGGGCCAGATCCCAGCCACACCAGATTCCATGGAGTTTTCCCACTGACCTTCTATGCTATCTCTGGCATTTATGGATTGAGAAGGCTGAAAACTGCCACAGCTCCCAGTGATTCAGTCCCCTGAGGCCTGCTCCAACCCTGCCTGGCCTGGCACAGCCCACACTGGACTGTACTTTGCTCAGCTCACAGCTCAGTGTAATAGATGCTTCCCAGTGACTTGCCAGTCTGTCTTGGACTGGAGATTTGTTTCACTCTGTCATCTATGTTGTTTCACTCCATCATTCAGCTCTAGAACTTGTTTGGAATCATTTTTAAAGGAATTTGGAGAGGTTGGGGGGAGTTCAAGGAAGTCCCTGCTTTTACCCCACCATCTGGGCTCTCCCCATGTAGCTTGATACTGAACATTTTCTAACATTTCCTCACATAATTTACATTGATCACTAAGTCTTTAACGATAACCCTTTAGAAATTTTGAGCAGGAATGATCTGATCCTGAATTGCCATAATGAATTGTGCTATTAACAAATAAAACAAATCCTTTGTTTTGTGCTTTTTTGTCATATTGTTGACTGAGTTCATATGGAGGTCACTCAGATTCTATTTTTGGGCCAGACACATTTTATGTATCACTTTCTGTTATCATTGTTCAATCCTTTTTTTTCTATCTGTTTATTATTGATTATTGAGGTGATTTCTGCTCATTCACAAAAGCATTTTTGCATGTTTTTGATCTGTGATCTCCTTTATGAATGTCTTTTCCATCCTTTCCTTTCTGCTGAGGAGGTGTTAATTGTTCCATAGTTGCCTTAGGGTGATGGGGCCTATATTTTGTTGATATTGTGTGAGTTTTGGTTGAGGTATTTCCCAAATCTGTTATAGTCCATTTTACAATTTTGAAAGTATATATAAAACCTGATATTGCATTGGTGTTAATTATTATAAATATGTTCCTCCTATTCAGTTTTGATTTCAGGATGCCAGAAAGTTTCATAGTATATTTGGTCCCAGTCCTCTCTTTTATAACTTTATCAGTTATCTCTCTCTATATCACCTTAATCCAATGGTTCACAGTAACTCCAAATTCAAATTCAAATTATCCACCTTCCTTTTCCTTGCAGTAAATTAAAGATTTTACAATTATTGAGTCCAAATGACACTTGAAACTGTTGGAGAAAGATGCCATAAGACTGAAGACTTACTTAATGTGTTTTTTTGTGGAGTCACTCAGGTACAACAGACTGATGAATAATGTATTTTGGTCCAACTCCCTCCTTAATTTGGAATTTGAACAGTTCTATGTAGGAGAGAGAATAATGGAATTGAAGTGAGGCAAATCCATAATGTATTTAAACTCTGTCTCTTAATTCTATGTTTTATTTGAATTATTATTAGCATCACTGTGTTGGTGGCATGTTTTTAAATAGAGAATGGTTTTCCATATGGACATCTAGTACTTTAGAATTCTCACTATAGTTAGATCTATTTTCCTTTATATAGTTTCAGAACATAAATAAACCATAGGTGTGGAAATGAGACAAAGGTTTTGTGATGATCAGCTAAGGCAGTATAAATGTTACCATATTTTTAGACAATTTAGTGAATAATTACGATATCAATAATAAATTGCTTTTCACTTTTTGCACATCATTTTTACTTCTCAACCAATATGTTATTTTCTTATAAGTATTTATAGTATTTTTAGTGATGCTGATACTGTGATTTAAAAGAAATATAAGCCACATAAGTATTAGTCTATATTTAGTAGGTAAGTGGTGTTTTTATCTTTTAGTAGTGTATACGTGTGTCTTAAGAGAGGCAGGATCAAGCTCATAGCTGAAAAAAAGATAGTGAAGAGCTTTGCTAGTAATTTATGTTCAATCAAGAAGTATTTGAGTTCAGAATTATGGACTTTACATAGCTCAGCTACTTTTTTAGTTCTGCAGAGAAACTGGTGTTTAAATTGCCTCACTGATGTAGCTGTCTATTAATTATTATATTATTGATGCACAAGCTTTCTGTTTCTCAAGGAATCTAATTTTCTTTTTTTTATTTTATTGGACATCTTACAACCATATAAGCCAGTGGCCTCTAAACTTTAAAATCCTGTACCCCTGTTGAATGCATCAAATCCTTTCTCCTCCTTCCACCATTCCCTCTCCTTTCCTATACCTAGTAGGCTCTGTTTTCAATTTTATTATGTTATAGTATTGGCATAAAAATTAAAATATTCAAGTTTTCATTGAATTTAAATGTTCTCATGATTTCCCTTCTTTAGTAGTCTGTGCCATCTGCACTAAAGCATCTCTAGAGGGTGGGCTGTTGGTGGGTTTAATTTATTTGGTTGTATTTTGCCTTTTTGTGGTACCACAATAAGAACAAATGACATTCTTTTTCTGCTTGTGTCCAGCTGATCATCAGAATGGTTTCAAGTAGGATAAAACAGCGAATCCTATGATTCCCCAACTTATTCTTAAGAGTCATAAAAGTAGTTTTAGTTTACTGACTGGAGTACTAACCAAATAAATATTTCTTGAGTTCATTTCGATAGCATTTCCAAGATCTTTTGAGTATTTTTAGGAAATACAGAAACCTCAATGTACATTACCTTGGATTACATTTCTTTCTTTGTCTTTGCCTTTGACATGGAATATAGAATAAGAAGTGGTTATCATAGTGGTTGCGTTGTTGTTACTATCAACCAAACTAAAATCATGTAGAAACAGATATGCATAACAGAAAGTAAGATGGCTAGAGGAACAAGAAGATGGGTTCCAGTCCTATCTGAGAAATACATTAAGTATGTGACCATGTGTAAGAACTCTGACACATCCAGAATGGTCTACTAGCCCAGGTTCTACTGTCTGCTTTTTTAAAAGGAAAACAACTTTTGAGAGGGGTAAACAATCTTACTTTAATTAAGCCTATATATTATTCACTTAGTTCAGGGGAAAAATTCGGTACTCTGAATTTCAGAGAAAATATAAACAGAAATTACAAACAGAAAGATCATCAGATAGGGCCTCCAACTATCTGACCATAGACAATACACACATGTTACCAGAGAGAGAAGCACCAAGATCTAGGTTTTCAAAGGGGGAAGAGAGGGGGGTCTCCTTAATGGCTATTCAGAATTTCTCTGGTCTAATCATGCAAACACTTTTCCAGTGATTTGAGTTCCAAAGTAAACCCTCTCTTCAGAGGGCATGACCCTCAAGACTCACTGCCTTGTTATCAATTAATAAAAGGCGTGGACCTTCATATAAAACAAGCCTCCCCCTAATCAAGCTTCCCTTAGTAGTCTTACCTGAGGTCTCTTAATGGGCAGGGAAGATTTTTAACTCCCATTATACCATGGGTAAATTCTTTAATCTCCTCAGTACTCCAGGTAATTCTCAAATATTATAGAATATAGATTACATGCTGATCTGCATTATTAGGGGTAGGTACCATGTAAGGAATGTCTCAGAAAGAAGAAATCACAGGTCTGAGTGAACTAAAGTCATAAAAATTGGAAATCATTCCAAATTATCAGGCAGATTCCTCATTTCCCTGTTTGTTTGTCCCAATCCTATTTGTTGAAAATCAGGACATAATAGTGGGAATACAGTATGAATACATATATTTTCTCAGGCTTTAATCTTCCTCTGCTTCTTGTCTGAGCTTAGGAAAATCTTCACCTATAAGATGTCTCTTTTTTCTTTTGTTATTTATTCTAAAAAAAGAACTCATGAACATACAATAGGACCATGATGACATTAAAGGAAAGATGAAGCAAGTTTTCCAAGGGAACTAGATTCTGTATACCTTGAATACATACCACATAAGAATGAAGAGAGAATTTTTTTCTTTATATATAGAAAGTTTCATTGGGAATCCCTGATGAATCATCTTTCATTGTTGAATGGCAATATAATGATGTCGTTAGTAAAGAGAGAGACATAAATGATATGTTGCCAAGTTATAACAGTAGATTGTTTAACAGATATGTGAAAATGCCACTAGTGCCTGTAGAAACAAACCTCATGTGACAGCAAGCTTTTTAATCCATGGACTCTTCCTTGATGTGTGTGCAGATATAGATATGCTTGATATCTATAATAATAGCTTTCTAAATAAGCAAGATGATATAGCTTCATATGCAATACACCACTAGAAGTCTAAAGTCATTTTTAGACACATTTTCCAAAGTATTCATGAAAAATATGTTTATTTTTCTTATTTTAGTCTCATAATCTGAGAGGCAACAAGGTGTAGTGTATCAAATAGTGAATTTTCAATCAGGAGGTTTTGGGTTCAAAACCGTCTCTGACATTAACTAATCATATAAGGCTGGGCAAGTCATTTAATCTCTGATGTGCCTTGGATAACTTCCTAGAACTTCCCTACAAGTTGTTAATACATTGCTCTTTGTGCTAGGATAAGGCGTTTATAAGAGAGTTTCTTAGGAGAACAAAATCAGAGATGTTCTCTGTATTCAGGTCATTTGAGATTAAAACTTAACTGTTAGTATATTGAAAATGAATACTGATTTCATTGGTTTGGAAAACTCCTGTTGTGGAAAATTATAGTGGTATAGTGGAGATAGTACTGGACTGGGAATCAAGAAGACTGGGTTTTGAATCTTACATCAGACATGAAATGTATGACTTTGGTATTCTGGGGTAGGAACTGGGAACTCCCCATACTACTATGGTAGCAGCCTAGACTGTAGCAAACAAGGAAATTGTGATAAAGAGCTAGGATGGTAGGGGTTAACATTGCTCCTCTGGATTGACCTGGGGTTCATCTGTGGGTTCACTGGCAAGAGAAATATAAAAGTGGGCCCTCTTAGGTCCCAGGGAATTTCTTTAATGACTGCTTTTTTTTTTTTTTTATGAAGCTTGTTGGCAGTAATTTTGTTTTATCCTCTAAACTGTTTTGTTTTTTAAAATTCCCTTGAGAATTGTCTCTACAGCAGGATATTGGAATGATTTTAATAATAGGATGTCTTGATTAAACCCAATGGCTCTGAGTGGTCCATTGCACTAGATTTAGAATAGAAACCTCCACACCTGGGGGTTGCTTGAACTTGCTGGGCCTGAGATACCTCAGTTGTAAAATGAAGGGTTTGGACTTGATCACTTTTAAGTCTCTTTCAGCTTTAAATCCTTGATCTTTGATCTTACCTTTGTATGATTCCATGAAATTGCCTTCCCTCGCTCACCCCCATCTTAACACAACTTTTCCATAACGAATTTAATCAATCAACATGCATTTATTAAGTATTTGCTATACAATGACAATTGTTAGATACATAAAGAAAGCCAAAAACACAAAATATTTTTGACCTCAAGGACCTTCAATACTCTTCCATACAGAGAAGACAGCATGAAATAAATAGGTACATACAGAGTGGAAGAATAGAAGCTTTAAAAGGTGTAATGTATAAAAAGTTCAAGAGACATAGTTTCCGGGTAATTAATCATTTTCTTAACCATGCTAGCAGATAACTAATAAAAGGGGACAATGAAACAAAACAGAAACCAAGGGAGACATTTAAAGATGAGAAACAAGTAGTTGTATGAGGAAGTTACAGGGTTTAACGAGAAAAAGGAATAGATTTTTGCAGGCAGAATGCCAAACTTCCCTCACGGGGAACCCACTCAAGCTTATATGACCTGGGAGGTTTGGATGTTAGCTTGACTCTGATCACTCAGTCTTGAACAAAGAGACTTATCTCTTGCCTAGACTACTCCTGGCTAGGGCAATTTAGAAAAAAAGGGGGTCTAATTCTACTCAGAACTGGATGAATGGAACTTAATTGGCCCAAACTTATCTTAGATTAAATTCTTTGTGAGGTTCTCTTTTGGGTGGGACAGCAATTCCTCTAAGATAAAATGGACTAAATGAGTTATATTTTTGGGCAAGGACAGATATTTCCTTTAAAGGAAATAATCCTGGATGTCCCCAATAATTGGCTATTTAATAATCATTTCTCTCAAAGGGAAGGAGTTCAATCAGGAATATCAGCACAGAATGCTGCAGAAGGTGAGGTGAAAGAGCTACTACTGTATGTTAAAGTCAGGTCTTGACTCTAAGGCTTAACTTCTTAACACTATATCATGCTGCTATATTATTATTATTTACCAAATGCTTGTGCTTACAATTTCTTCTTTTGAAGGTAATTATAGTGAGAATAAATTTTATTACCTGTTCATAAAATAAGAATAAGTTTGTCAGCTTAGTATCAACTCCATTTTGTTTTAAGCCTCCATTTTGTGATTGAGTTGTTTTGAGTATGTTCTTTAATAAGCCGTTTTTCAATAATAAGATAAATATCATATGGCATGATGTAGTAAAGAATATATGTGTCCTTAAATAACTAATAATCTTATACGGATCCTTTAGTAGGACAGGTTATCAATAGAAAAATGTCACATACAGCTTAGTAAACTATATTAAGTACCTACTATGTGCCAAGCACAGTGATAAGTATTAGGGATTCAAAAAAAAAGACAAAAGATAGTCCTTGCCCTCAAGGAACTCACAATCTAATGTAAGATATAATAACCAAGCAAATACATACAAACAATACATATCTATACATGCATATATATTATTGTAATAAGTCAAATTATGTGGTAAATGACTGAGATTTGTTTCTACATTCCCTATACTTGAGACTAGATCATCCCCAAGTTTGGTTGAGCTTTGAGCTGATTGCCATAGATTTGTAGGATGACCATATCGGAGAGACACACTTGATTGTTAGCTGGGCAGAGATAAAACTTTCTCGTGAACGTTAGTATAAAAGAAGCTTATTGAGACAAGGTGGTGGTTTATTTTTAGAGGAGAGTAGTATTTTCATTATTTGATTATTTTGACTATTAAAGTCTGCATGGATTGAGAAGCATAAATCTAATTAGTGTTTCTGTTATACTAGACTAGTTAACATATGCAATGGTAAATCAGCTATAAACACGAAGAGTAAGCAATTACATTACTATAGCAATATAAAATAGCTATAATATTTGGCATATTTTCAAACTGTGTTCATGGTATGTTCTTTGCTTGGAGGGCCCTTAGTAGGGTGTATCCCTTGGATATTTTGAGACTCTATAGTTTTATCAAAAGACTTTATTGGTATGGCTTTCTTAATCTATTAAGCAGAATCAAATATCAAAACATCATGTTAAACATCAATTTTTCTTCGCAGTAGATCATGATTACATCTTTAAAGTCCTCAGATGAATGAGATTACATAGTTTTGTTTCACCTTAAATTTTACAATCTGTTGTTAATATCTTCAGGACAGTTGGATTCAATTCAATAAACATGAATAAAGTGCCTACTATGTATGAGGGGTACAAAATGTCAAGAAAAGAAGTAACTTGCCCTGTTAGTAAGCCCCACTAGTACATAGTAAATCCAGACTCTCTCATTCCAAATGCATTGTTCTCTTCAGCATTCCAATTTAATTCATCAAACATTTGTGATTTTCTAGCTATATATGAGTTCGAATGTGACACATGATACAGGAAAGATACAAGCAAAATACTACCATTGAACTAAGGAGAGAGAGACCTAATTGGCCTGTTGGTGTATTTTATGAAGGGCTTCCAGCAAAAAATTAGATTTTAACTGGACTTTAAAGTTTAGCTAAGATTCCAACAGCCAGAGATAGAGTGTCAATATTTCTTGTGAGAACTAAAAAGTTTTTGAAGAATTAGCCTAGCCAGTCAATGTTAAACATGTTAAAAGCTGTAAACATTTGGCATTTGTAAGGAAAGCTATATGGCTTAACTGGAGACAACCAAGGGAGCAAGAGATAGGGACAACACAGGAAACCCATTAATACCTTCCTTCTTAATTTTACACTGGTAGCAGGACTGATACTTAACTTGATCAGCTCCTTAAAGACCTTATAACAATAAGGTTAGGTCCAATACCTAGTTTAAATTAGTTGACCAGCATTAAGGCAGATATTGATATCAACAAATGGGAAGAAATTCAACCAGGTATGTCATGTGAGAGGCTTATGCAAGATAGTCTTCAGGCCATAGCAGAAAGAGGGAGTCCACTATAACCTAGGACTCCTGGATTCTGCTCTAGGGCAGCTCAGATAGTTTACTAGTTCAGCATCCTCAGCTAATCTTTATTACAACAAAGGTTTGGATAGTTCAGGGATGAGCTCTTGATCATGAATCAAATCAAAGCAAAGTGATTTTATGGCAAGGGGAAACAGTTCTCATCAGACACGTCTGTTTGGTTTCTGATTATTCACCTTCTTATTAGTCAATATATATTGGATTTGTAGTTAGAGGACCCGAATCTGCAGTTTGAATCCTATTTGCTACCTATGAGACCTTTGAAAAGTCATTTTTTCCCTGGTATACTTTGTCTTTAAAGTAACAGATGGAGACCCCTCTAGCTCTAAGTTCTATGAGTCTATGAATCTGTTAAATGTAAACTGAAAATCTTGAGTTAAAGTCAAATCCAAGTAATATATGTAATGTGGGGTGGAGTAGTTGATCAGGACCATCCTGATCATTGATTCCCTCCTGCCCAATCGGGTTCAGTAGATGAAATAATAGTTTGAGGAATAATGTAGAATTAAGGTCTTAAATGAAGTGCAAATATCTGTCCATACTTCTTTACATGGTGTAAAGAAGTTGTCTTATCAAACTTAATGAATTAGAGGGCAGCTAGCTAATGGAGAAGATCACCAAAATGGCCCTTTAAAGACTGGTACACACCTTCTAGGGAGTTAGTCAAGAGTTGAGGGAAGAGACAGTTAGGAGCAATTCAACCTGATTATGCTTTAAATACAAATCATTCTGGTTCTCACTGAGCAGCCAAAAATAGGTCCCAGTTCAAATCTCACTTGGTCATTGTTTGAGTTTTGATAGCTCAGAGTCAGTGTAAACATCAATTATTTCTGTTCTGGCAAGAAACCCTGAAGGACTTCCCTTCCCAGTTTGATTTCCCCCTCTCCTCCCCCCTCTTCCCCAGGGTAAACTAGGCCATCTTTTGCTTCATATTTTTTCTTACCTAGCCTTTTTCTTTAACCTAGCACTGAATGGGTGTTGCCTCAGACAAACTGAAACCTGGGAAAGCCCTTAGCTTAAAAAGACCAAGGTCTCCCATTGCGTATGTGGTCATCTCCAGTTGTCCTGACTTGTGTCTTGCCACTGGACTTAGATGAACCCTGGAGGAGAAAGTGAGGCTGATGACTTTGCATAGCCTTGCCTCACTGAAATCCAACTCATTTGAAAGTCAAAATATCACCCTCCTGAAACCACTGAAGCCAGTGGTCCTCTTTAAGAACAAAGAACGAAAACCAAGGACATCAACAACAGGTAAGAGAATAAACCATGGAAGAACTCTGCCATTGAGAGAGAATATGTGGCTCTAAGGAGAAAATGAAATGCTTGTCTCCAAAGGGGGGGGGGGCAGGACATATCCCCTGCCCCTTCCCACTTTCATTTAACATGGTACTTTGGTGCATAGCTACTTGTTCAGTATACCATAATCATCAAGGAGCAGGCTTAGTCATTCAAGGCATGAGAGGGAAGGAGTTTTGTGAGTCAGGAGACTGTCTCAGCTCTAGCAATTAAGAATTAAACTGCAGAGAGGCACTGACCCAGGTTGCTTAGGTGAGCTATATGACAAGCAGAGGTGCTGAGCCTAGGGAAAATAGCATAAGGATGATACAAAAAAGAAAAGGACACTGTGACCTTGCAGTACCAGAAGTGTCAGTTGCCTTGGTCATGTTTATCCAATAAGCATGTGTGTTTCTAGTACACCGTATGTGTATTTTTTTCCATTTACTTTGTTATTATGGGATAATGTGTCACACATTTAAGGGGGAAATGCTTTGTTGCTACTATTCTTAGTGTACCATCTTAGTAAATGCCCTTGTTTTGAACTAATTTTGTCTACTGCCTAACTGTTAAAGGCAAATTCAGTAGTAGGGGCTCATGAGGCACATTTTTAGGAATATGGACTCCTAAAATACCTTGATCTCAAGGTGTCATCCCTACATAACATATTCAATCTTTTAGTGTGAGGTGTGGGAGGCAGGAATTTTCCCCATCAGGGGTACTACATACATTTAGAGTTGTGAATCATATTTTTACTTTTATTACTTAGCTGAGAGGCAGCAGTATCCTTAGCTAAATTTATAGTTGCAAATGAGCAGTATCAGAATCTCATACTTCTATGAATATTTTACTTGGCTGAATCTATGAAATATGCGTACCTTTTCCTTTCTGTTTTTAGCAGGTAAATCTTTTACTGATTGTGTACTGGGAAAGATTTTTCATAGGTGGTCTTTGTGATGTTCAGCAACAAATCGTTTTCATTTCTCTGTAGGGTTATTTTTTATGCATCTGTACAATATTTCAATAGATTGGTAACATGTATTCACATACACTTTTGTAGATTTTGTTGAACTAGTAAAATTAAATTTAAAGAAGAAAGTAAATTTAACTATATGCTTCCATTATATCCTTTGTTTTAAAGGTGACTTCCCTAAATCCTTTCTAAAAAATGAGAACAATACTCTCACTCTTTTTGCATGTGGAGGTAGGGCATGGAAAAAGTGAGAAGTATAAATTGGGGTTGATTGGGGGATATTGTGGCAAGGCTTACCAATTTGTGTTGACTTTATAGGTCTTTTTGTGGACATTGATCCTTGTGTCTTGGTATTAGACTGAAAACTATAAAATTTGGGTCTCTCCAAATTCAACTTTTTTTTCCTGGTTTCAGTTATCAATTTGAGTCTTCTGTTTCATTTTAATATCTTGAAAAAGGTATGCACTGTAACCTTATTAAACAATGGGGGCCTTTTTACTATAGAATGGAATTTGGTAAAGGGCAAGTATGTCAGAATCCAAGCAAAAGGTTTCGGTTTCTTAGCTGTTAATATGACTATATTGCAAAGATTTTTTTTCCTTTGGTGTCATAGAATGAAGGCTAGGGTTAAAGTTTAGGTAAACATCCTAATCTAAATTGACATTGGTGGTCATATTCATAATAACCAAGGCTTACCCAAAGAAGGGATATGAGATATAATAAGAAATTTCACCCCACTTTGCAGATATGACGTGTACAACACAACCCATGAAGACAGACTTTTTTGATGTGTTGATTAGTTTTGTTAAATTTTTCTTTTTTATTCTTTACCATAACAGTATTATCATTGTCATTGACTCATTACAGCAGTGGGGCTGCTGGAAATGATTATGTCTTGCCCCTCTTACTGCCCATAGAGTGCCCTGACTATCATAGGATTTGAATTAAAGATGCTTTGTGCTGATCCTTTTCTGGGAATCTAGACTTGCCCTTATTAGAGGGGATTGAAGTGAATGAGCTATCCCAGAAAAAATGGATGACTCATGCCCAATGAGAAGAGTCACTGTACAGGGATACACCCCATGCCAGATCCACATAAGTGTACATTGTAGCATCCATGTAATGAAAGAGCTACATAGAAGGTGAAGGGTAGACCTAACATCATAACAATGTTAGTTCAATTTGGGGACAAAATGAGGCACTTGTAAGTCATTGAACAGTTAACAAAAGGAGGTTTACTTTGCTGTAACACTGCAAAGATATGAAATAAGGGTAGAGCAGTGCTCATTTTCTATAGATGTCCTTCTCTTTACACCTTCCTTCAATCTCCCATCTCATTGTGGATATCTATCTGGTCAGCAGTGCAGGCTATGATGACTTATACACACTGTTTATACACTGTTGTTTATCTCCTTCCATTAGATTGTGAGTGTATTGATAATGTATTTTTGTTTATTGTTAATGTAGTCTTGTTTCTTAATGAGAAGATCTTTCCCATCCATTAATGGACCCATGTGACCTGCATGCATCACATGGAAGTCTGAGTCACATGGAGCACAGGTAGGAGGAGCTTGCTGAATGGGTAGAACAGGAAGGGGTGGAGTAGGAAGGGTAGAATAAGAGGCAGAGCTAGAGCAGAGTTGAGAGGAAATTAGTCAGAGAACAATCACTGCTAGGAGTGAGAGAGCTTGTTTGTGATTTGTTTAATGGAGCTGGTTTGTGGGAAGCCTATCAGGGGGAAGGCTTAGGGATGATATTGTCTTCTGCATTGTTATTATGTATAGATTTTTGTTACTATGATGGATTTGGCTTTCTGGTGTCTGAAAAAATGTTTTGGTTTTGTCTTCCATGGGGAAAGTCTGTCATATTTTGCAATTCATATTTGTCCTGGAATATTCATGACCACTCTAAGCCCTTTGAATATGATATTGGCACTACAGTGACCTTCTTGAGGGCAGAACTGTTTGCCTTTCCTTGTATCCCCAGTCCTTAGCACAGTGCATGGAACATAGCAGGAGTTTAACATATGCTGACCAGACCTCGTTGAGCTGATTTGATTTGACTTATATAGAAGATGGAAGCATATGAAAACAAAGACAAAAGGATAAAAATATTCAGTAAGAATAGTGAGTGTCAGGAGTACTAAAGTCTCAAATCAGAAAGTTTGGTGGTAGATTTAAAGGGATAACAAAAAAGCTTTTTAGACGTATATTGTGATCAAGAGGAGGATAAAAGAAGTTACTTTGGCTTGGATGGAATAAAAGAGATAAAAGAAGACTCAACTTAAGAAACTTTATTTAGTTTCTGTTTTTCTTTTCCTTCAATAAGAATGATCTTTGGATAGAGAAGAATGGAGCACAAATGGTTAACTGATAATGAAATCAAACATAATGAAATCATGGTCTAAGAATATCTAACTGCCTTGAATGAGTTCAAATCTCTGGGCTT
Organism: Notamacropus eugenii; assembly: GCF_028372415.1. Lineage (NCBI taxonomy): Eukaryota > Metazoa > Chordata > Mammalia > Diprotodontia > Macropodidae > Notamacropus > Notamacropus eugenii. Next base: position 111,582,764 of record NC_092872.1, on the reverse strand, counting down.
GATAAATTCCCTCCTAGCAAAAGATCTGGCAGGTAAGATTATTAAATTGCTCCAGTTGAAGTTTGAAAGATTTTAGAGAACAGTGATACCAACAACAACTACCACAACAAGAGTAGTGTCTGCAAACAATAGGACGGTGAGCTTGATTTCCAATCCTGGCCAAATTTTAGACCATATTTATTAAAGATGTGGTGTTAGAACACAGAGAAATTAAAACAGCATACATGACAAAGACTCATTTCCTGTTCCCTTCCCCTATCTTCCTTAGCTCCTAAGATAATTGAAAATAAATTATTTCTAAATTTTAAAAACTACCATTCTTCCTTTATTTTTTCTTTGTTCAAAAAGGGAGGAGAAAGCAATGGAAAAGGGAAAAGAGAATAATGTTTTTATGTAAGTACAGAATTTTGAAATTTCTAGGAAAAGGAACTCCTTAATCCAGCACTCATTCTTAAAGAAATTCCTAAATCTCTAGTTTTGTTCAGAAGAAGCCATCAAAAACTAGCATTTATTTCAATGTCTGTTTGGGATGTGAAAGACATGGAGACTTTTCTAGAAATTTGTCTGTATGTCAGACTAGCTTTCAGACATCTTAGTCTCATTTCCTGTGTTCTACCAAAAGATTTTTTATTCGTAAATTATGGAAAGACTTGGGCTAGATTTTGGCAAGAAAAAGCCCTGTACCTCTAAGAAGATAAATATTAGAAATCAACACTTACCTTTTAGGTTAAATTGAATTGAGCAAAGCAATATTTCATAGGATAAGTATTTTAATTAGAACCCCTGGACCTAGGTAATATTTTTATCATTGATCTAAAAGAATTTAACATTCCCTGTTTAGTTGACAGATGACTACAATACAGCATCTGCTTCATAATTTGAAAGAATTATGAATTTAACTGGATAAAGGAAAAATTTGGTCAGAATCACAAAGTTTTTAGACAACACAGTGTCCTCTTCATGTCTGGTGAGAAAAACCTTTCATAAATAGTACTTGGGGTATGTGTGTTCATCCTTCTTTGCTGAAGAAGACCATATCATCAGAGAAATAATGACATGACTTGCACTTGACTTTGTTTTGAGTGAGGGAGGGCTGTGCAGGTCACCAGCCTCACTTCTCCTCCAGAGACATCTGAATCCAGTGACCAGATATTCATCAGGATGACTGGAGATGACCCAGGACGAGGCAATTGAGGTTAAGTGACTTGCTCAAGATCACACAGCTAGTGAATGTCAAGTGTCTCAGGTGAGATTTGAACTCAGGTCCTCCTGACTCCTGCTCTGGTGCTCTATCCACTGCACCACTTAGGCAAATGTAAGTACAGTGAACCCTTGATGAAATGAATCAACAGTATAGGTCTGTTAATATAACAGCAATACAATAATGGCACATATACATGATGGGGACAGATTGAAAAGCCAATGTCATGAACATGGGTCCCTAAGGTTTAATTTGAGGGAGTACAAATTGCAGAAAATTTTATTTCAAAAGTTTGATATTGAAGAGGCAGTGTTATAGAGTGGAAAGAAGCACTGTCTCTTGAGCCAGATGAATAGGGTTCAAATCCCAATTCTGACCCCTTTTGTTGTCTCTGCCACTCCAGAATTAAATTTGAGTTATTATTTTTAAATTGTTTGAAGGGATATATGACAGAATGTAGTTGTTTCCTCTGCTTCACTATCTTTGATGCTTCCTTCTTGTAGATGGGTCTCTGATGTGTGTCTGGACCACTATTTTGGAAAGGGAAATATAAGGAATATTATGTGCCATGGTGCCCACAGAGAAGGGCAACTCATGTAACTCAAGTCTCTCATGGCTCCTAATGTCATCTCAATATTCTTTCTGAGTCTTCCCCATGGTAGGCACCATTCTCTGTAGAACCTACACCTGGGAGTTGTATGTCTCTGCTTCCTTCTAGATGACATTTCTCTGCTTCTCCTCACTTCTTTTTCTGCTGGGCTATAATTGTAGTCTTAGGTTGAGGTTCTACTTCTACATCATGAGTGGAGAAGTCATTTTTCTTTTAGTCTAGACCAGGGGTAGAGAATCTATGGTCTTGAGGCCACATGTGGCCTTCTATGTCCTCAAGTGCATCTTTTTGACTCAATTCAAACTTCATAGAACAAATACCCTTCATAAAAGGGTTTGTTCTATAAAACTTAGACTCAGTCAAATGGTCAAACCCAAGGAACTGTAAGGCCACATATGGCCTTGATTCTGCAGGTTCCCCACCTCTGGTCCAGATCCAAGAATCTGAACGGGATTTATCGGGGCTGTTCACCCCAAGCCGACAGGTTTATCTGACCAGCAGGGCCTATCGACCCTGAAGGAGCTTGCCGTGAGTAACGATGAGGCAGGAGGCAAAGATGTAAGGCAACTCCGTTTATTCAAACTAGCTCAGGCACTTATATAGTATCATGTACGCCTTAGTTACGTAAGCAGCACAAGCAAGATTAAACTAGTTTAAGCAGGTTTTGCTACTGCTTTCCAGCCAAGTTTCAGGAAGTATCTGGTGGTGAACAGGGGCGGAACCCTTCCTCCCAGTGCCATCTTGTTTATGCCTTACCAATCTCCCCTCAGATTACCTGAGCCGTGATTGGTGTACGCCGTCCAAGAGAGCTGAGGGTTGGCAATTCCCTTACAAGAATCTAAGATTTAGCTCTTTGAGAAAGACATATTCCTTATTTACCTAGTCATAAGACTAGGAAGGAAAGCTTCAGTTGCTTTTTTTCTGAAAGGAAAGGTACTGCAAATCACATGAGTCCTTCCCTCCAGTGGTTAAGCTCATTTTGAATAGAGAAAAGTTAATTGATTCATTAGAACCAACAGGGGTTGAGTCAGTGTCTGAATTCACTTTTTCCTGTTTGTTATCTTAGGGTTAGAGAGTTCCTTTAATTTCCATCAACTCCTTTTTTGCCAGTCTCTATCTCTGTCAAATCACTTTAGAGGCTGTCATCTAAGAAACCTGAAAGGATTTTCTTGGCCTGAGGGTACCACAGTTTTCCTTAGGCCCCTCCAAATCTTTCATGATAATTAATCTGAGTGAAAGTAAAAATTAAGGTAATGGGGACAAGGTCACTGTCTTCCTTTGAGCCTGACCTGACCTCATTATGCATAGCGATAATGACACTGTCACACATGTACAGAGTTGATAGTGAAAAAAGTGAGCAAAGAGTAATATAGTAAAATCTATGGGCATAGTTAAGATTAGTTTTTAGTAATGAACTTATTCAAGGGTTCTACAAATAATATTCAAATGATACTTTGAGCAATATTTCCAAGGGGGAGATAGTTTCTTCAAAATCAACCAATTGACTTATTTGGATGGATTTGAACCCATTTAATTTCTTTCCCTGATGGTAAGCATTGTTCTTCCTCATCCGAAAGGATGGGAGAAGATATCTGTTCACCAAGAAAGTAACCTTCTAAAGTCTTATTATTTTTCCCCTTTTTTGGGCATTTTCCCAACCAGTTACTTGACTTTTGGATTCATTGTCAAGAGTAGGGTATACTCTGGGAATCTGTAAGATCTCAGTTCCTCCAAGGTGGCACAATCAAGCATGTACACTGGTCTAGGAGAGATTTTTGTGCCCAGAATCTTAGCAGTTACCTCCCTACAGCCACCTGGTCTCTAGTTCTGCCAAGTCAGCACTGGGGGCTGATTTTCAGTTAAGCTATGGGGGCAGGGCTGCCATTCATTGCGAGACAAAGACCAGCTCCCTCAGAGCCTCTACACAGGGCTGAGGTAATATTCAGGTCTTCAGTTCCCCCAGGGGTTTTTACGCTCCAACAATGGATGCAGGTGGCTGTACCAGCTGTTGTGTGGCCTCTGTGGCTGCTGCCTGCTGCCAGAGCTATGGGAAGGCCCTTCTCCCTTCCTGGCCACCTGAGAAAACCCTGTCACTGACCTTTGGCGCCTGTGGGTTGAGGGATCTGCTGACCATAGCTGCTGGGACTGGGGATTCGCTACTACTTCGACTGGAGATTTTGCCCCCCATGTGTCCTCCACTCCAGGTCCCATGCAACCAACATTTCCTGTGAGCCTTTCAGGTCACCCTGGGCTGGAAATCTCCTCCATTCTGTTGTTCTCCACTTCTGCTGCTCCAAAATTTGTTGAGAGTCCCTCTCTACAGGTGTTTTATGGGCTGTGTGGGGGAAAGCTTCCGCACATGTGGGTTTCTACTCTGCCATCTTGGCTCTCCCCCCACCCCCATTTAATTTCTTTGAAAAGATAATGGTGCTTTTGAAACACTTTTCTTTTCTAAGGAGAATAGAAATTTTATCTAGAAGGTTATGGCTATTCTATGATATTGATTCAGATTTATGTTTAACTGAGGCCTTTGTGAAAAATATAAGTTGCCAATAGGGTGATCAGTGAACTAGTACCACTGAGGATTCATTCTGTCTTCTAGCTAGGAACTTTTAAATGCCTATGTTGTTCTTAGGTGCTTCAAAATTAGGGCAATGAGGCAGTTTCTCCCAATCATAACTGGATAAATTTGGCAGTTTCCTTTTCTTCCCTTTCTTTTGACCTCCAAAATCCCTCCTACATCCTTACAACAACCATGTCTCTAGACCTCATAGCCAAAAAAAGAAAAATTGACAGCCAGATTCACTCAGAAATGAGCATGTAGTGAAATCTCTTTTGCAGATACAAAAAAAGATATTGTGACATTTATTTCCCATATAGATAATAGGTGCAAAAATGGTTAGAAAAATTTTAAAATGTTATACACATCCTTATTAATTATATAATATATTATTATGAAGTTTTATATATTTTATTCTAGTTTAAAGAGTTTAAAATTTTTTAGAAACAACTGATCTATGACTATAGAAAGGACTAAAGGGTAAATAAATCTAGTTTTGGGTGTCAATGTATCAAAGGCCTTGTACAGCATCTCTTGAGAGAGATGCGTACTCTCCTTGAGTGATGGGTTCTGAAAATATTCTAAAAAAAGGTCTTCGATCTAAATTCTAATTTGGTACATTGCTTTCCACACCACCATTGGGTGAGCCAACTCAGCATGTGTCCCTACTATTTAATGTCAGTCCATGGACTATTCTTAGCATTGACATCTTCAAACTGCTTTACCAGACTGAGCAGATTTTTCCAACCCATCACATTTCCTACCCATTGAGTTGCAGATGGAAGAGAATAAAAGGGATACATATATGAAAGGGAACTGGTACAAGTTGTGTTATTTTATATATTTTTTACCCCCTGAATCGTGCCCATGAGCAAATCACAGCAGCTGAGCTAGTGTTACTTGTATGTGAAGAAAGTTTTTTCTTAGCTTCTGGGGAAATGAAACATAGAAATGACAATAACATATCTCTGCCAGCTTCTGGTATTGCTACTTTCTAAGCTGGCAGTGATTTAACTTCAAGGTAGGGCTTTCTGGCAGGAGAGAAGAAATAATTATGAAGATACATGAGTAGCAGACAGTGACATTTTTTCCCCCAGAAGAAAAGAAAGTCTTTTTTCATAATGGAGAAGTAAGAGGTAGAAATGGAATGTAAGGAAATTTCATAGATATTTTCACAAGAATTTTTTTATTTGAAAACTACCTGAAACATAGTACTGATGGAATACATACAACTAAGGAACTTTTCTATCATTGTTCAGAAGCTTCTGGAATCTGAGATGTTTGCTCAGAACAGTGCCTCTCTAAAAGAAAAACCAATTTAATGTCATAGTCCACCAAAAGATTGAAAAAATAGTAAACCTTTGAAATAGACTGGTATTGTAGAAAAAATGGTCTATAGAATAGTTATCTTCTTGTTTTCATCTCTCTCCACCAATTTTTGTACCTGGATTCACCACATACTAGAACCAAATAAGAGTCTAATTTGGCTGTTGGCTTCCCTGAAATTTCTAACAGGAATCTTTTGTGGAACAGCTGAGAATTTAATGATCATCCATGTCTACCCAGTGAGCAAGAACAGCAACAAAGGACAGAGGAACACTTATTAGTCATGGTAAAAATTAAAGATAAAGCACTGGAAAGAGTGAAAATAATGGGAAATAGAGAAAGGGATAAAAGCTAAAAAAAGAGAATGTGTTCAGAAAAGAGGTAATGATAATAACTTGCATTCATTTGGCACTTTAAATATTAAAAAAGTTTTCTTTTCAAAATGCCCTGAGTAATAGATCATGCTATAAGTAGTAGTAAGTGGATTTTATAGATGAAGAAATAGATTTATCCAAGGATCATATAACTTATTAATACTGAAACTAGAATTCAGATTCTGATCTCCTGACTCTAATTCCAATACTCCTTGCACCAAATCACATTAAGCTATATGGATCTGGGTGAGACTTTCTGGAATGCTTTTCAGACAGCTAAGTGGCTCAGTTGACAACTAAGTGATGCAGTGGATAGAGTGTTGGTACTGGACTCAGAAATACTCATCTTCCTAAGTTCAAATCTAGTCTCTGACACTTTTTAGCTGTGTGACCCTGCAAACTATGTTAGCTCCAGTTTCTAATCTGTAAGATGGAAAAGAAAATGACACACTACTCCAACATCTTTGCCCAGAAAAAAAAAGTTGGGAAGATGGTAGAAAGAAACTGAGGTTTTCCCAGTTTCTCTCAGAAACAACATTAAATCAAAACTCAAAATAGATTCTGGAGTGACAGAATACACAAAAAGATGTAATTCAACAATTTGCCAGTTGGAGATAATGTAGTAGAACTTCAAGCAAGGTCTATCTCACTTGGGTAGAAGGGGAGTGCAGACCAGTGTAGATGGTGACTGAGCAAGCCAGCTGGAGGCTCTTAACCACAGCACAAATCAGAGGCTGAAGACACTCTGTCCTGGCTCAACAGGAGAATGATGCAGTAAGCCAATTGTGAGGCCTCCCTTTCCAACGCAAAAGGTAAATTGCCTGCTCCGTAATCCCAGCATGGCAGGTTCAAGTAGACAGGGCCACCTCAGCATAGGGGGCAAGCTGCAAGAACCTGAGGCCCTAGCATGGAAAACCAGTAACCAGGCCCCTGAAACCCAGTGCATGAAGCTTGAGACAGTATCTTTTGTGCCTAGGAGGAAAGTTCAGCTTAAAAAAAATAAGCAAAAAAGAAACAAAGAAAGAGTATTGACTACAGAAAGCTACTATAACAACAATGAAGGTAAAAACACAAAGTTAGAACAGGACAAGAACATCAAAATGCCTACATGTGAAGTCTCATAGGGAAGTATTAATTGGTCTCAGTCCAAAAAATCCCCTTGGAATAACTCCAAAAGGATTTTAAAAGTTTTTTTTACAGAATACTTGAATCAGTTTACAACTCCGCCAACTTTGAATTAATATCTCATTTTTTCCCACATCCCCTCTAACATTTGTTATTTATCTTTTCTGTCCTATTAGCTAATCTAATAGATATGAGGTAGTAACTCAGAATTGTTTTAATTTTCATTTCTCCCATCAATAGAATATTTTTTCATATGGTTATAGGTAGCTTTGATTGCTTCATCTGACAACTGATCATATCTTTTGATCATTTGTCAACTGGGGAATGACTTTTACTTTTATGCATTTGACTCAGTTACCTATGTCTGAGAAATGAGGTCTTTATTAGAGAAACTTGCTTCAGTTTTTTCCCCACAGTTTCTATTGCTAGCTGTATTGTACTCCATCCTGGTCCCCTTACCCCCAGTTTATTCTATTCTCCTTTCACCCTATCCCTCCTGAAAAGTGTTTTGCTTCTGACTACCTCTGCCCCAATCAGTCCTCCCTTCTATCCCTCCATTCCTTCTCTTATCCACTTCCCCTCCTACTTTCCTGTATAGCAAGATAAGTTTCTGTATCCAAATGAGTGTGTATATTATTCCCTCTTTGAGCCAATTTTGATGAGAGTAAGATTCACTCACTCCCCCTCACCTTCCCCCCTTCCATTCTACTGCAAAATTTTTTTTTGCATTTTGTATGTGATAATTTACCCTATTCGACTTCTCTTTTTCTTTTTCTCCAGCTACATTCCTCTATCATGCTTTAATTTTGTTTTTTGGATATTATTCTTTCATATTCAACTCATACTTGTGCTCTCTGTCTACATATATATTCCTTCCACTAGCCACAAATAATGAGAAAGGTCTTCTGACAAATATCACTTTCCAATATAGAGATGTAAACTGGATAGCATTATAAAATGCTTTATGATTCTCCTTTCTTGTTTACATTTCTATGCTTCTCTCAAGTCTTCTATTTGAAAGTGAAGTATTCTATTCTCCTCTGGTCTTTTCATCAAGAATGTCTGAAAGTCCTCTTTTTCATCGAATATTCACATTTTCCCCTGAAGGATTATACTCAGCTTTGCTGGGCAGGTGATTCTTGGTTGTAATTCTACCAAGACTGACCTTTGAAATATCATATTTCAATACTTTAGCATAGAAGCAGCTATATCCTGTGTTATCCTTACTATGGCTCCACAATACTTGAATTATTTCTTTCTGGTTGATTGAATTATTTTCTCCTTTATCTAGGAACTCTAGAACTTAACTATAATACTCCTGGAAGTTTTCATTTTGGGATATCTTTCAGGAGGTGATTGGTGGATTCTTTCACTTTCCATTTTCTCTCTGATTCTGGACTATTGGGGCAGTTTTTCTTCATAATTTCTTGAAAGATGATGTCTAGGCTTTTTGTGATCATGGCTTTCAGGCAGTCCAATAATACTTACATTATCTCTCCTGGATCTATTTTCTAGGTTAGCTATTTTTCCAATGAAAGATTTCACCTTCTCTTTTAATTTTTTATTCTTTTGGTGTTGTTTTATTGTTTCTTGATCTTTCATAAAGTCAGTAGTTTCCATTTGCTGAATTCTAAGTTTTGAGAAATTATTTCCTCCAGTGAACTTTTGGACCCCCTTTTCCATTTGACCAATTCTTTTTAAGGTATTCTTCTCCTCATTGACTTTTTGGACCTATTTTACCATTTGGCTTCATTTGTTTTTCTCTTTTTTTGTATGTATTTAGTATTTAATTTTTCCCCAGTCACATATTAACAGAAGAGGAAGTAAAATACTTAACTAACTTCATTTTAGAAAAAGAGATTGAATGGACTATCAATGAACTCCCCAAGAAAAAAATCTTCAGGGCCTGATGGGTTTGTAAATGAATTCTGCCTAACATTTAAAGAACAACTAATTCCAATACTATGTAAACTATTTGGACAAAATTGGAGGAGTTTTTTATGACACTAATTGTTTTTAATCACACAAACATGGTGCTGATATATAAGCTGGGAAGAGTTAAACAGAGAAAGAAAAACATAGACCAATTTCCCTAATGAATATTGATGCAAATATTTTAAATAAAATATTAACTGAGAGACTACAGCAATTTATCATGAGGATAATACACTATGGTGAGGTGAAATTTTTACCAGAAATAGAGAGTCGAGCAGTATTACGAAAACTATCAACATTATTGACCATATCAACAACAAAAGTAACAGAAATAATATGATTCTCTAAATAGGTGCAGAAAAAGCTTTTGACAAAATACAGCACCATTCCTATTAAGAACACTAGAGGGAATAGGAATAAATGGAATTTTTCTAATAAACTATAAGCAGTATCTATCTAAAACCAACAGCAAGAATTATATATAAAGGAGGTAAGCTAGAAGCTTTGCCAGTATGATGAAGGGTGAGACACAAGGTCCATTATCACCACAACTATTCACTATTGTATCAGAAATGTTAGCTTTATAAATAAGAGAAGGAAAAGAAGTTGAAGGAACTAGAATAGACAATGAGGAAACAAAGCTATCACTCTTTGCAGAAGATACGATGGTATACCTAGAGAACCCTAGAGAATCAATTAAAAAACTACCTGAAACAATGAACAATTTTCCAAAATTGCAGGATATGTACTCACATAAATATCAGCATTTCTACATATTATCAACAAATCCCAGCAACAAAAAGATAGAAAAATTCCATTTAAAATAACTAGATAATATAAAATATTTGGGAGTCTAGATAAGACAAGACAAATCCAGAAACTATATGACCACTATTAGAAAACACTTTTTACACAAATAAAGTCAGTTCTAAACAATTGTAAAAATATTAATTGCTCCTGGTTAGATTCGGCTAATAAAATAAAAATGACAATTCTACCTAAATTAATATACTTATTCAATGCCATACCAATTAAACTACCAAAAATTATTTCATAGAGAAGGAAAAAATAAGAATAAAATTCATCAGAAAAGTTAAAGGTCAAGAATATCAAAGAAATTAATGACAAATATGCAAAGGAAGGTGGCAAACTCTACCACATCTAAAACTACATTATGAAGCAGTAATTATCAGAACTGTTAGGTACTGGCTAAGAAATAGAGTGGTGAATCAGAAAAATAAGTTAGGTACACAAGACACAGTAGTTAATGACTGTAGTAATCTACTGTTTGCTACACCCAAAGACTATAACTTCTGGGATAGGAACACATGCTTTGACAGAATCCACTGCAAAAACTCGCAGAATCTTGGCGTAGACCAATATCACACATTGTATAACAAAACAGTGTCAAAATGTGCACATGATTTAGACATAAAAGGTGGCAGCATCCACAAATTAAGAGACCAAGAAATAGTTTGCCTGTCAGATCTATTGAGAGCAATAAATTTATAAGAAAGTATGAATTTAAACAAGAGATAGAGAACAATATGGATAATTTTGATGAATAATTTTGATTACATTAAATGAAAAAGTTTTTGCACAACCAGTCAATGAGACCAAGATTAGAAGGGAAGCAGAAAGCTGGGAAATAATTTTTATAGTCAGTGTTTCTGATAAAGGCCTCTTTTCTTAAATATATAGAAAACTGAGTAAAATATATGAGAATACAACTCATTCCCCACTTGATAAATGGTTAAAAGATAGAAACATGCTGTTTTCAGATGAAGAAATTAAAGCTATATATAGACATACAAAAAAATGCTCCAAACCTCTATTGAGTAGAGAAATGCATATTTAAACAACTCTGAGGTACCACCTCACACCTAATCATATGGCCTAATAGATAGAAAAAGAAAATGATAAATGCTGGAGAAGATGTGGTTAAATTGGAACACTAATGCCTTGTTGGTGAAATTGTGAACTGACCTAACCATTCTGGAAAATAATTTACATATAGAACTGTGCATATACTCTGATCCAGTAGTAACACTACTAGGTCTATATCTCAAAGAGATTTTTAAAAAAGGCAAAAGGATCCACATGTACAAAAAATATTTATTTCTGTGAATTTGAAATGGATGATTTGCCCATCAATTGGGAAATGGCTGAACAAGTTGCAGTATATGAATGTAATGGGATGCTGTTGTTCCATAAGAAATGATGAGCAGGTGGATTTCAGGAAAAACCTGGTAAGACTTGCATGAACTGATGCTGAGTGAAGTGAGCAGGGCCCAGAGAATATTGAATACAGTAACAGCAACATTGTGTGATGATTAACTATCATAGACTTAGCTGTTTTCAGCAAGGCAATTATCCTAGATAATTCCAAAAGACTCATAATGGAAATGCTATCCACATCTAGAGAATCAGCTATGAAGTCTCAATCCAGATTAAAGCATATTATTTTTACTTTTTTTTCTATCTCATGGTTTTCTCCTCACGTTCTGATTCTTCTTGCACAACATGCCTGATGTGGAAATATGTTTAATATGATTGTATGTATATAACTCATATCAGATTGCCTGCTGTCTTGAGGAGGGAGATGGTGAGGGAAAGAGGAAGGGAGAAAAATTTCAAACTCAAAATCTTACAGAAATGAATATTGAAAACTATCTTTACATGTAATTGGAAGGAAATAAAATACTATTAAGTGCAATAAAGATCTCCTAGTTATGAGGGGAAGAAAATAAAAAAAAGGCAGGCACAACTGAAATGACAGAACAACAACAACAACAAAAAGTGTCGCAGTATTGAGCCTGAAGCTAGGAACACCTGAGTCAAAATCAGGCCTCAGACACTAGGATCTATTTGACTTTGGGCAAGTGGTAGAACCAACTCTCTGTCTCAGTTTTCTCATATATAAAACTGGAATAACTGTAGCACCTACCTACTAGCATTGTTGTGAGGATACAACGAGATAGTATTGGTAAAGCTCTAAGCATAGTGCCTGACACATAGTAAGCACTTAATAAATGCTTGCTGCCTTCCCATGGCTCAAAAATCAAGTGGAATTAAAGTCTTCCAGGAAGAACCGAACCAGGACTTCCTCTTACTCATATGCTATGAGGTACTCAATGAAACTGAGCAAGGTAGACTTAAGAAAATGAGAACTCACTCTGTAAGACCTTGAAAATAAGTTTAAAACAATCCACATTTATTTATCAGTACTCAACATAACCTC